>NW_025783007.1:0-33245 GCF_021130785.1 Homalodisca vitripennis | reverse complement strand
ACTCAGACAACTAAAGGGCTTTTTATTAACAAAATTACAACAGCAACTATTACAAATGGAAAATGAGTAGCTTGGTTTAGCTAAGGTCAAATATCCATTACTGCTATCTGCAATCGGAAAGGGACATTTGCATGAAAGTACTCGGCCCTTTGGGAAACTGACATTAATCCTTCTTTTTCTTCTGCAATTACTGGTGATCTTGCAACACCGAAACTAATACAGTAAAAGTAAAGGTTTTTTTAATGTAAACATACCGCGTACCTTGTCCAATAGTTTATTAATATAAATAGTAAACTTGAAATTTTCATTTATTATCCTGTTATTAATTCTTAAACTCGATTTATTACAACATTAATCTTAACATGTTGTTTAATTTAAACCTTGTTGAATTTAAATTTAACATTTACTCCAGAAAAAGGGCTAACTTTACAATTATCCTTAAGGGTATATAACTATCAGTTTTAAAGTCACTATATGGTCCTCTTCTCCTCATAATGTTGGCATAAACTATAATTTACATGTTCATATCCGTGTAACGAAAACTAAAAGGAATACATGAAAATATATCAATCTACACTATGGGTCTTCTACGGCATCTGAACTTCATTTTAAACTCCCTTTCCTCTGGTTTATTTTTTGTAATAACATTACAGAATAAAAGCTCCTGATTGAGTACTGATACCTAACCTTTCCTCACACTTCATTAATAAATTTTAGTTTTTTTAGGTTAATAAGTTATATGTATAAAAATTTTCACTTGTACCAATTATAAATTGAGGACATTTTTCGGTTTTATGAGGCAATTAGCACATAAAAAATGGTTTTTGGAAAACGGAACAAGAATAGTTATTTTTCTAAAAGATACTAACTTATTAAATTAAAAGATATATTCCTCAGATAAATACTTATGCAGGAATTCAAAATAAGATTTAAATGATAACATCCCAGTACTAAAAGAATGTAAGTGGATTGCAAATAGACATTTTAATTATTTTATATACCCTTCTTCCAGCAATCGAATTCTATAAGTGCGGCTAGATAAAATAGAAGAACGTGTTAACCTACGAAAGTGTTAATATCTTAGGTAAAATAACTAATTTAATGATATAAACAGTGAAACATACAGGTAGTAAATCTTACAGTGCTATCTTTGAACAATGGGTCCAGCCACTTCTTACCTTGTTGAAACGTGAGACGCTTGAAGTTCCATCTAGAAGTAACGAATATAGATATATTGACTTAAAATTGTGTGATGATCGCACATTAAAAACTCAATAGCCGGAAAAATAAAACATAGCTCTCTATTTCCTTCTTACTGTATTGCACTCATTTTCCTATTTGCTTTGATTCATTACGGTTGCTTAATTCTTGTGTTCTTTTAGGTTTTATATAAAACTTATATTAAACCTTTGATCTTCTTACAAGTATAAATTCATTTTCATCCACATTCTCAGTGTTTATAAATTCATTATTTTTTTTTATTTAACAAACTTTTTGTCTTTCCGCATTGAGCCTCATAACTGAAAAATCACACTGATAAATAAAAAAATAAAATATAGATAGCAACTACCACTTTTTTATATAAAACGAAATTCATAAAGTAGTTTTCTAAGTAAATAATTATATGGGTTTAAAATGTGTCATCGTTCCCATATGTTTACAAAGTGTTTAAACGAACGTTTCGATTATTGAAATTTATCCTCTTCTGTCAGGTTGTGAAGATTATTGGTAACATCAAAAATAAATAAAAAAAGAAGAGAAAGGAAAAGTGGTCTTAAAAACTAACCTAGAAACTGCTAGGAAGTCCAGATCAAGAAAAATATAAACCCCAGGCGTTGTCACTTGCACATGAAGCAAGTCACGAGTCGTTTAAAGGAACATACGTTACACCAGAATTATCGCGAGATTGAGGATACTAACAAGAAAATTAATGTTTGGTACTGCTCCTGTGGCGTGTCATCTGAAACAGTGAACGCTCGTCATTATTTTTTGGTAAAGAAAGAAAGAGGAGACATACCTTTATAGAGGCGAAGATAGGACCACTATAGTCCTTACCTTAACAATTAATCTCTTAAAAAGCATAAACATTCCTTTAAACACAATTCACACAGTCACGATTCAAAGAGTAGCCCCCTCCGCCCGCCTCGATCAATCCGGTTCTAGATTATATTTCGATCTCAGCTCCGCCACAAACCGTTTTCGGCTCTCAGGACAGGAATCTGGTAAGGAGTTCCATAATCTATCAGGCTGTAACGGTGAAGGTCGGTTATATTTTTTGGTATCAGTGTATTGAATTCTGGACAGTGCGGCCAGACCTTCTCCATCTGAAATTATTCAGATAAAAAATTTGGTGAAATTTTAAATATTTATAACAAAAAATGTTTATTTTAGCCCTAAAATTTAATATTTTTTTATTCCGAACAAAACTTAAAGTTTGGTGGGTGACTTTCAATGTTTCCATCATATGGCATACCATTTGGTTTTCCTAAAATAACGTCTTGCCTGAAGTTTTTTCTTTCGTAAAACAACTATTATTTTGCTTTGAGTACAACTTAAAGCTGGAAACTAGTATCTCAGTAACATATATATTGTACAATATTTTATTACAATATTAATTTTCAATATAAGTAAGTCTAGCCCTACTAATTGTTATCTAATGTGTTTACATTAAATTCTCTTAATACTATATTTTAACTTATCAAATGTTATATTTCCTATGCCTTTTTGTTTATCCACAATTTCCTTTCCTATCCCCCTTAAATGTTTAAAAGTATACTAAATTTTTTTGCCCTGAAAAGATATATTCTTGATTTAGCGAATTAAAAGAAGGAATTATTCATAAGTAACCAATTTAATCATTTTTTGCTCGCAATACAACAAAGCCTCTAACTCTGTGTGTGTCCCTAACCGTCCAGGTGTAAAAACAGCACCTTATTACACTATTTTTATTTAATAGACTGCCTATACCCTTTTTATTGCAGAATGTATCCGCTGTAACTCATACTGATAGATTCGTATATAATTATCATACTATTCTACTAACGTTTGATATAATATAGGATACGATTTACATAACCAATATTAATATGGATTAGTATTTTCTGTTAGTTATTACTAATGCTAATCATATCTAGCATGTTTTAAATCCTGTGCAATTTCGCCTTTCAAGCATAAAAATAAGTAACTGGGCCTCTTATTATCTATTTAAATTTTTAATTCTCAAGTTACTTGAATCTTCTAACTGGTACAGCTACCTAGTTTCATTGTGAACAGTTTTTAAAATTACTTAATGCTATAGTTAACATTTCGGCATGGTTTCCTGAATACAATTTTTTAATCTTTTCCTCGAACATAATACTCACACACTTCTCTGCAATATATCTACCTTGGAGTAGTGTAAGGAATATATAAATGTATGACCTTATTACATCAAAAACAACTCAAATATTTTTGAAGAAATGACTTTAATATGGTCCTTAACTTAAATCAAAAATTTATTAGCCAGGGTATAATAATAATAAAACAAAAATTTAATGGAATTAATTTTAACTTTCACGAGGTAACTTGGCCCAAACTACATTCACATATTATTAAAAGGGTATCACAGTTTAGTATTATTTTAGACTTCAAGTAAAATAATTAGGTTATTTTTCATTTTGGTGGTTACATGAAATCGCGTTAGAAGAAATTTAGGTCCTTTTCTACGAGTTACTAACCAAGTAATGATGATGTTATATACAAGTTTTGCCCGCCAGCTCAATGATTGCACATGAACATTACTTATTTTAATTTGTTTAAAGAAGTATTACATAAGATACATTAAGATCATTGATACATAGACGGGCCTATTCTGCAAGTAAGAAATACTCCTTTGACGTGAACTCGCTATGTTTAATGTAAATGTAAAAATATATAAAGTATGACCTACTTATCAAGCTACCATGCTGATCAGGTCATATCTTGTAAAAAGTAAGATTCCATCACTAAGCTTCTTAAACAAAATATAATTCAGTTGTGAATTAATAAATATATGTTAAAATTTTATAACATATTCTGTTTGTATGCTATTTCAGGCAATGGTCTACAAACTTTAAATCAAACACACCTTATTACGTTAGTGTCTACATTACAGTATGGTGCTATCCAGGTTGCGGGAGCGGTGGGGAGTTACAACGGTTCGCCTGTTGTATTCAAAGACCTTTTACTTTTTTCGCCTTTGGGAGATTTCACAATTTGCCATTACCTGTATGCCTTATGAACTAGGTAAATTTTAACATTCTTCGTACTTTCATATTCCCAATTAATTTTTTGTAATTTCAAACTTGTTCTTTAATATTTATATTATTTTATGTCAAAATGTACCATGAAACAATGCACATGCGTAAAATTAAAATGAAATCGGTACTCTTTCTTTCCTCGAAGTAATGGCTACGAAAGAGATCATTGAGATATAAGTTTGATGAATAACGCTAAAATTTGGGTTGATTTATAATACTCGGTATATGAAAAGACGAAGTTATGCTGTATTTCAATATAGTTAATCTGTTTGCTGCTGGCTCTATCCAGATGGATGGCTGGTAGTGAATAAAAAAAATCGATCAGTTGTTTGGTACAGATACTTGTTACGGTGTGTGGAAGAGATCTGGGCTTTTACTAAACGCGCGGTGTTTCTGGCTTTGAGAGCTGTCAGGACGTTACCCACGTTGACTAAGAAAAAAAGAAAGCCAAATTGTGTAGACTAGTGAAATAAATTTTTTTCCTGCTGGCAACGTATATAATACCAATCCAAGTAGCACGAGTACGATAACTTGGCGTTGAAAATTGGGTCATACCTAATATAACAAGGTTTATAACAAGTTTTAAAAATCATGTTATCGATCGCTTAGATGAATGACAACTCGGGTTACTAAATTAGGGGCTTTGTGAAATTTTCTGAGTGGAACCAAAATTAAGATATCAAAATTGCAAGTGACTTTTTTTTGGGTTCAGGTAATTGATCCCCACGCTTTGCTATTTTTGGGTGAACTTTTAAAATACTCATCATTTTACTATACCATTCCTATTCGTATCGGCTCATATAACTGTTGATTTGCACACTTTTTCATTAGAGTTGATGGTAATCAACTCTGCAACCTCTTCTTCTTTTACCCTACAATTGGCCAGGAGTGATATAGGAAATCAATATACCAAAAAATAATTTTGGAAAATTAATAACTTTTGAAACTTTGTGTGGTTTAAAAATTGTTTTATAATGCAGAAATTACATGGTGGCAAATCTATGTGAAATTTAAATTCTATATAATGATTCATGCGACAGAGGCAAAGGATATTAAAATAAAAAAATGTTATCTAATTAAAATTATTATAAAAATAAAATGTTATTTTTGGAGGGATATGGTTTACACCATTGGGAGGAATTTATAAAGAAGTTTTAAATCCCATGATTCACTCACATAAAAGCAATAACAACTGGTCAACTTATACTTTGTTCTGGTGAATTATGGTGAATGGTAGAAAATTAATCGCTTAGCCATTTGTTTCCACTAATGTTAAATGACACTGTGAAATTCAATTTATCTTGATAGCCAGAGCACATTTTATAACCTGCGTATGCATCACATTGTCTTGTTCAGATAAAGTTTGCAGCGAACCGTATTTGTCCACTGTTAATCTCTCAAATATCCCCCAAAGAATTTTAGAAATCTCAATTAATCTCAGAGTAGTCTCAACTATACAAGTATGTGGTTATATTAACCATACTATTGTGTTTATATTTCATTTAAGTTCATCCTGTTTCTTAACCGGTTTTGCAAGCAACCAATTGTCTCAACGTTTTTTTTTAACATTCCTTCTTTAAGTGTTAAGTAATTAAAACGAAAATTCGAAAGTTTTTTTTCAGAACATAGCTGACTTTTAAGTATTTATAGCTTGTTAGGGAATAGATACTTTCCCTTTAAAAATCAGCCCTTAAAATTGTAAGGAAATGTAAGAGATTATAATATTTTGTCACTGACAAACTTTTCCATAAAAATAGTAAGAATTTAGAAAGCATTAAAATGCAAAAATTACTAGCCTAGGTTCAGTCTAAATGAACTGTTACTGCTCTAAATATTAATTCACTGTTGTGATAACCAATCCAAGGTTTAGTTTAAAACTAATTCAACTAAATTTATATTGTTAATCAACTTAGTATTCAGTACATTTGTGTGGGTTTTTAAGGATAGATTGTTTAAGAAACTTCTGGTTCATTCGTTTAAAAAAACCTGTAGAATATTAAAGTCAAGCTCACATTAAAATTTCTATTATGTCAAAACGAAAGTACAATGGTCGTGCTTTATAATGTTTTATTTTTTCATTAACGAAAATTGTGTACATGACAACTTAATTTTGTCGCACTGACAATTATTACATTAGAAATAGTAAGATTTATAAGCCATTAAAAAGCAAATCTTACTAAGCTTATGGTTCAATGTCAAAATGAACTGTATAAATCTACTGATAAATTCATTGTTTGATAACCAATCCAATGTTTAGATTTAACAGTAAAATCAACTATAATTTGTTTAATCAACTTAGTTAAGTAACATTTTTTGTGGGTTTTTAAGAATAAATTGTATGAAACTTCTGGTTCATTCGTTAATAACACCTGTAAATATATAAAGTTCAAGCTCAAATTAAAATTTCTATTTAGGTCAGAACAAACGAAAGTAACGTGGGTGATTTATATAAAGTTTTATTTTCCATGTATCGAAATTGTTGTATATATATATATATAAGATAAATTAATCTTATATAAATGTCTAAATAAAATCCTGTGGTAAACAGAGGAGTTGGTTTAGGAGAAAGAAACTAGATGGTGAATTATATAACACAGCGAACGAGCCTATGGTATTGGGTTCCAAGAAACTATGAATTACAGAGAAGTAAAGCTCCAAGAAGGCTTACACCCTTAGCACATACTACTTCAGCCTACCCCAAAAGATCCTTTTCCAATACGTAACCAAGAAAATATTACAGTAACCGTTTCCAATAATAGTGAAAATCAATGCACATATTTCAATAATGTTGGAAATTATTTATTGAGTCAGTCTCTATTTTAATAATGATACTGATTTGACAAAAATTTTTACATTTACTATCTAACAAGAGGGAGATTCAATTATGGGATATGATATGTATATGATTAGTTTTTATTTTACAGCGCTTTGTTTCTTAAATATCGATGCAAAAGCAATTACTTAACTAACAATAAAGGTTCTATTTATCTTAAACCAGTCTCTATTCGATAAGTTTTAATAAGCGGGAACCTACCATTCTTCGTGTTGAAGCTTATTAATTCTGCATTGGCTGCCAATGACCATCAATTTCTACCGTGATCGAGAGCCATAAATAATCAAAGGGATGAAAATAGTTAAAATCAGTAGGAGAATTATTAGGTAATCGCTTTAGAGGACGTCTTTTTAAATCGGTATTCATTGCGGTATATGATTAATCAAATTATGAGAGAGTATTCCTGTAACTAAAGGTTTACAGTAGTAATTACAAAATTTAGGATATGTAAATTGAGTAAAAATAAAACGAAATTTTAATTAAAATGCCCTACTTGGGTGTGAATTTGAATTCTTAAGTCATCGAGCATCTCTTAATGGATAAACCAATATAAATGTTAAATAACTCACAAATCGGAGTGTGTGCGAATAATTATATATGAATGATACCCATATTCTTAAAATTTCTTATTACAAACCGAAAAATAGGTTGATTAAATATTTAAGCGCTTCGAATTTTTCGGTTATTATAAAAAGTTAAACATTTCCAAGGCAAGTGACTTACTGGACTTTTTACGTGTTATCACCCCCCAGAAAATGTCGTACTCACTACCAAATAATGCTGCTCGATTAAAACCTTTGAATTTATTTAAATGCAATAATCAATAGTTAAATTAACAATTAATTTAAATCAACAGTGTAACAACATAAATTAAAAAAATATAAAAAAAAAATCGAAAGCAATACTTTGCAATAAAAAATAGAAGATTTAACTATGATTTATAATTTGTAACCAATTATTATTCCATTATATTTTCTGAAATACGTGCTCTGTTAATGTAATAAAGAATTTTTAAATTTAAGAACTGATAAATTCTAAAGAGAGAGAAATTATTACTGTGGTCAAGACTAGGCATTAAGAATTCAACAAAATAACAACTTATCAACAATGAGTATCTACCCTCGTTGATTTTTAGGATTCTATCTCTCTACAGTTCATTGCATTTTTATCTGAATATAGACCAAAATATATAAGGATGTGTATAATTAAACTTATAATGACTATGTAGACTCTTAAGAGATATCCTTGTACTCATCAGACATATTATATTAAACCTCCGTTAAATAACAACAAGAAAGTAATATCAAGAGAATCCTTAGACTGTACTCATAATTAATCACAAAATAAGCACACTAATAATGTTTCAAACATTTTGTAATGAAACTCGGAGATAGTTTGATTAACGAAGAACGCAAGCTATCGTTTATAGGCTGTTGCACGTGGTCCTAGACGGTAAACAGTGATGAGTGGGGGGGTAAGAGGGGAATGGGGTGCAGGAGATAGTGTGTTTCGCATGCAATTATGTGACACCCCATTGGAGCGATCAAACTCCACAACCCTTCCTTCCATCTTTAACTTACACGAGGGTAGGAGGTTAAAATAGGAAATCAATAGTACCTTTAAATTACTTCAGTTTTTGGCAAGATATAAAAGAGTTACTTTGTGCAAACTAATCCTTATTAACCACCTTATAATATAGAAATGAAATGGTGGCGTATACATCATTATAATATTTGTACATAGAGAGAAGAATTTTCGAGTACAAGTGGAATGTGGGTGTTAGGCGGGGAGTGCGTTGTGCACAATTATATACTTTATGCATAAAAGTGGTTTGCACATGCTTGCAATAAACTTTAACAACTAAAAACCAAAATACCTTTTTGAGGTTGAGCGACAGAAGAGGGGCGAACTAGACTAGCCCTATAAAAATAAATATTGAAAATCGAAATTGTGCTAAATACGCTTAATTTCGGGGACGTGAGTTTGGATCAAATTTTATTAATTCTTTATAGTATGAATATTTCCAGATGAAATCCAAGGTAGGTTTGTCAAAGGAAAGAGAAAATCAAGAAAAGTTACCTGGAGATATTCTGAATAATAAAGAAGTCGTAGTATTTAAGTAATTCATCGAAACGGTAAACTAATACTAAAAACAGCCTTGTTGACACTTAAAAATCAAACAACATAGGTTGAAAAATATGTTTACATTTTAAATCATATAAAAATATTAATTTAATAGTGATTGGATCATTAGTGAAATATAACTGAATGCCAAGGTTTGCAAAAATAAAAAATGGAGAATACTTTATTTTATTTGTAGTTTCCTTTTTAATGTTTATTTTTAAAACAATTTATAATTTTACACCTATATTATTACCAGTACAACTATAGTGAAATACAATAATAATAGAATTTCTATTTTACAACTGTTCAATTATAATTTTAAATAACAAAAAATGAAAATATCATCCTTCTCTCGCAGCGTTAAGGAGAAATATGCGTGTGACAAAATCCGTTTTGTTAATACCGAAAAAGTGAAGGATTTTAATGTATTTCGACTCCTATAATTACTATTCAATATACCAGAACATTTAAGTAGTATTGAATCAAAAATTAAACCATTCCAAACGTAACCTCGTAGCGTTAGAGAATCAGGCATATTTAAAACATTTTACTGATAAATCCTCTTCAGATCTCATAATCCGCCTCTTGATTGAATTATTTACAATAAAGTTTATTTTTTTTTTAGATTTTTACTTATATCCTCACAAAGATTTTTCAATATGGTGGGTTTAGCACAATTACGGAGAGAGATTTTAGTACGTAATGCAAGTATTTCTGAAAATATGAGTAAATAATTGTAACTATCGTAAATATTGTAAATATTGTAGTAATTAAACGGTAGTTTAATTATTTTAATCTACATCAAAACATGATATAACTTTAATAATAGATGCTTTCTTAGGATAAACATTTTAAAGGTGGACCCCCCTATACCTGATAGTTTCCGGCTTTTGAGGGACCCCCTTTAGTTTTTTATTAGTTTTATCTCCATTAAAATAATTATCCTTCTAAGTAACCTATAGACAAATTTATTGGTGTTATTCCCAATGGTCTTTTTATATTGTAACGGTTTTGCCCAAAAGTAAATTAAAAAACACATAAAATTTTTTGGGGTATCATATATAGGTTCCTGTGACAGGTACCTGTGGTAATCTATAATCGCAGAAACCAAACATGCTCAGTTTCCAAAGGCGAGGATTAATACAACGAAGTGAGTGGAATCTTTATTTCACCCGAAAAAGGAGACAATTCAGGATAAAAGAAATCGCTATTACCAGGTGTATTAAAAAGCGAAATACACTTCTATAGCCTCATACTAATATAAAAAACTATCTAAAAGCATTTTTTTTTTTATAAAAGAAGAGTTTCCTACAAAGTAAATTTGAAACTATTTATTCCTTAACTAAAAATAATACATACCTTTTAGTTATTATAACACTTATGGTACTTCCATAATCCTCCATGAAAAATAATTGGTTCTGGTAGTCACAAATTAGATAATTTGGCAAACCGATGGACCGAAAGTTGACAGAAAGTTTTTTATGATAATACAGAGAATGCAATTATATTTGTAAATTTTTCCGCACTACTTCACCTTCAACTAACTCTCACTTTTTTTTGAAGAAGTATCGTTACCAAAGGCCCATAGATAATCAATTATGTTACAAGTTCCCAAAAAATTGTGTGGTATTATGAATTTTAACTTAATAATGCACTAACTTAGTACAGTTTATAATATTTAAAATATTCTGAGCATACAAAACTATAACAATAAAAAATCATAAAAAATTTATGATTAATCATATATTTTTTGTCCCATTTTAGTTATCAAAAAATCAGAACTATACTAACCTAAAGTGGTGAATCTCGAAGATGTTAACGTAAGCTTTAAAAATATCTAAGTGTTTTTAATTACCTGATACAAACGATACCTGTTGCAATCTTGTATGAAGAAATTCGCCAGCCACCAGAAACTAATTTAGCGTGCAATTACTCACTGGCTAGGAGACTGTGAAAGTAAAAAAAAAATAAAATTATGACATTGTGCAAACTGAATTATGCTGTAGGTTCTGAATCAAAGTTTCCTTTATTCAGTTATCTAAGTGTGATTTTCATTGAATAAACATCCAAAGAGGCAATTAGTAAGAGTCTCATTTTATGGGCCGTCAACACAATAAGTTTCCAATTTTAAGTATTAATGTTATCTTAATTGCCAGTAAATATACAGTATTAGTTTCATAACCCTTTCTAACGGGCCACAAACTTGGATAATAATTTTGAAATAATGGTGCGTCCATACTACAGAAACTAAAACTTCGGGTATTAAGTTCTTCTTTATTTATTTTGATTATTAATGAAATTACATTTATATCAAATTTACTGTTTAAATTATAGCTTAAACTTCAAAAATATGCACAGAAAAAGTTACTGATGTTTATTAATGACTAGAGTTGAAATTTGGAACCAATGCAAGCAATAATCTATTTAGATAAACTTATTAGGCTAAGTATAACTTCCAGTGCAATTGAATACATATCTATCTAAGTTATAAAACTTCTGAGGACTAGTAACTAACCGGTTTTCATTTATAATCCCAGTGAAAAGCAAGTATCCTACTAGAGCTATAAAACTATGAAGTAAGTTCGACGGTAAAATCTGTGATGGCAAGAAACAATGTACTTTTGATCTAATAATTGTTAATAAATTTGAGTAGTGCTACACCAAACATTAATAATGTATTCATTCACTATATAGAAAAGTTATTAATTCAACGGAAAAATACATTTGTATATATAATATGGATTTTCATAAAAATTGAGAAACTTTTCAACATTAAAATGTAAACTGTAGACTGTTTCAAGACCTCTCTAACCACTTTTAACAGGTAATATTCTCGAAACAAACAATATTAAAAATATCTTATTTCCTCAATAATTTCCTAAACTACCGCCCAATTAATGTTTTCACCCGCAAAATGTTTTATTGAAAAAAACGCTTGTTTTAATATATTGAAATTGGATATATTGGTTTGTAAGACAATAAAGATTTAATTATAGAAAAATATTAATTTCTTTGAAACTTTCAAATGTTCTAATTGGCAGCTTCTTAAAATGTCTTTAAAGTAAATTTCTTTTAAAAGCCGACTGCGTGAGACAAGCAGTTACATTTATTACATTACGAAATATAATTTATAAATTCCAAGATACCCACCGTAGATAGAATAAACAAAATACAACCCTCCTAAATCACGCTAGCCTACATGGATTAAAATTAAAATATTTTTCCTCATATTTTAAGGAATAAGGTGTGGCCAAAACTGGAGGTTCTAGGTTTGAAATATGGACAGTTTTATAAATGCAAAAACTAATGGGGCACACATTCAAAGATCTAGTTAGGAGAAAGAATTTAGGAAGAAGTTCAGCCTTATTATTCTACCATTTTCAAAATAAGAACCAACACGTTTAAAAATAGATTAAACATACAACCTTTATATACATTTTTTTTAATTTCCAATAAATTCCTTTAAAACTGGGTATTTCCCCTTTAAGTTAAAAAGGGGCAAGGCTCAAAAGATTTAAAAGAAAAGTTACAGCAATTCAATTTAAACGTCTTGTCACCATAATCCTTTTTTCCAAAAAATATGTAAATTTCTGCCTTACTTAAAGAGAACTAATGATAGTTTAAAATTAAAACGAACTCAGTAGTACTCCCTGTAAATTCCAAAACCTACACTTTCAAACTGGTTAACTGTTCACAAGGTACATGGCATTAAAATTATGGAAAAAAAAATAATTTAGTGCTTTTAATTTCAACACGGTTCATCTGGTCTCTTAGGTAAATATGGTTGAAGCAAGAAAATCGCAGAATAAATCAATTTAATAACTTAACAGATTGCAATCATAAAGTCACAGTAACACGTGGGTTAGAAAACTTTTTATCCAACCTCAGCAAAGCCTTTGGGCGTACCCTCAAATTTGTATTGAGCATCATTATCTTTTTCACTATCACTATGAAAGAACATGTACTTGTAAATATAGAAAAAAACAATGCCTCACTTTAAAGGAGAGAATAAAGATACTTCCATGATTGCTGTTCCTTACACTAAAACATGTCTCCCGTAGTGTTTACCCTCTCTCTGACTAATACCACCAAACACAATGTAAGTGAACTCTGTAACATAAACTTTAGAAGTCTGCCGGTCTGTTAAACGAAAAACAATGTGAAGTCTTGCGAACAAGTTCGGTCGGGCTGTGACTTCCTAACGGGTAACTTCGCAGCTTCTACACCGTACAGACTCTTGTGCGCGGCGATAACCTGTTGGGGAATCAGAAAAGGGTTGAACGTTTCTAGGAGCTTGCCCATTGTACATCTGTCACGTTTCATTGACATTCCAGTCTCTCACCGGTACAATGTAAGAAAAATTTAATCCCATAATAATTGATTTGAATCATATTCTCTATGAGAGGTTGGAGTTAATTATATTCATTCATAAACAACTTCACACAGTTTTCAGGATGATAAACAACTGTAACTTAAGTATTCCATATAAAATTACCATTCATAGCAACAGAAATGTAGAGTTATAATACTATATTTTTAAATTTTTTTCGTTAAATTATGTTTTGGTTTCCTTCCAATTTATAAGTTTCCAAAAAATATTATATAAGCCAACTAGCTGTATCCCGCGGCTTTCCGCACGCTTTTCGTAAGACTTTGCCCGTGTATGTGCACTTCTGGGTTCAAGTCAATTATATTTCCAGTGCCGATGTCGAGTTTGCCTTGTGGCTACGATCAAGAAAATCTGTGTTTGTTGATTTAGCCAATTCCATTACATTACTGAAATGTAAATTTTATAAAGTTGTCCTATAACACACAATCATGTAAGGTTCAAATCAGAAATTTAATCTTCAAGACAAATAAACATCACAACCTCAATATAGTGTTAGGTTAGTTTAATTTTGTTTAATGTACTGTTATCTATCAAATCAATTTACCACACAATACCAAGATATCTAAAGCTAGTGCCTGCCCGAAAACCGCCGAATTTGAGTTTTATATTTTTAGTAAAGTAAAAGAAAGTTAAAAATTTGAAATATTTGTATCAATGTATTCTACATACTTTTTCAAGTGGACCTCGACCGGACACGTTTTTTGAACTTGGCGAGGCCCAAGACTATGTAAAACAACTGTTTATAAATAAAATAAATAAATATACATAACTGTTCCTCGTAATAGCAGGTTTTTAGTGTACAGGGCGCATTGATAACTTGTATCTTTTGCAGCACTGCCTGGTGGCCGAATTACATCAATGGGCATAAGTATAAAAACCTTCACTGTGGAAAAAAACATATACATACAAATTTTCATAATTGTCAGTTTAACTAAATAGTTTACGATTCCACAAAAGGACAAACACACAAACATTCATTTATATATATATATAGAATATATATAGTATATATATATATATATATATATATATATAAAGTTATATAATTAGATATGAATATGTAGGTTCTAGCGCACTTTTTGGAGTAAACAGGAAAACCAACGGAAAAATACTGTCTAAAGGACAATAAACTAAGTCTGTAACTCACGAATCGTAAAATTTAACCGAATCTATAGCTGTTTTTACTGTTCATGTGTAGGCTTCTAATTGTCTAAGCTGTTTTAATGTAAAAATCCAGAAATCTTAATAAAAAATCTATAAACGGAAATAATGAAATTTGCTAACAATCACTCGAGAAGTCGGGGAAGAATGTGAGTAAAACCGCATTCTGTCTTCAAGGAGGTTCTTCGTTATAATTTCTCCACATTGTACTATAAAATCATCGAGGATTTCTGGTTCAAAATCGTAGTCAAATTCAATGTCCAAATAGTGAAAGATTATAGGTAAAATCGTCTCATAATAAAACTGTGTAATTTAACACCTACAAACCTAATGTATTCTTTGAAAAGGAAAATAATTTTGTCAACGGTTCCAAGAGATAATTAAAAAATTATTATTCTGTTTTCTAAATTCTGGTGTAACAAATTTTGTTTCTTTCTTGCCTCCGTATTGTAATTTCATACGCAGGTTATTCAAATATGTTAATTTAATTTTCGAAATTTCTTAGGCTTAGGTCTTTCGTACAAATTAAAATTACAATCTCCTACAAACTAATCTTTTATCAATAATTTTCTCCTCAATCATAACACTATGGAACAGTTGGCATTATACTCTTCCATTTTTACAAAAATAATAAAATGAAGCTATGGAACTAAGTCTGCTCGCGATATAAATTTTTCAGCGCAAATGTTTATGTTTATATTTCAAACTACCGAGATACAAAAGAAATGATTATATTTTATTATTTAACTATTTAGGATATTTTGTCTATGATTCCAAAAGATTAATTCCGGAAGAAATCGTGATTTTTCATCAGCGAAAGAGTATATTTTTTAAAGGATTAGAAGGAAAGAAAGATAACACTATGAACATCATTAACTACAGAATTTCACTAATAACGTTCTTAATCACATCATCAGCTAAAAATTTACCATAAACCACAACCACATAACCACAAATCCGCCGCGTTTGTAACAGCATTTTGAAAAAATCCATATTGATAATTATATCGTATCTTTGAACTAGTGAAATATTTGTCAAACTCTTTGTTGTATCAATGACCATAAATGGGGTTCTATTTGCTATAGAATTCTTTGGGGGTTGTAATACATTTCCATATTTTTGTAGTAAAACTATTCGTTAAAATCTCTGACGATTATCATAACTTGATAACATGATTCTGGAAAAAGACCACCGAGAAATGTTTTTTCAATTATTGTAATTCATCTGGATAATAAGAAACCGTTTCAATTTTGTTACTTCCTGATATTTTTTTACATCCAAACTAATCGAAACTTCTGAAGGATTTTTTTCTGACCTGATTATTCTGTCTACCTGTTTGAAAACCAAATGATAACGAACTTGGGGATTGAAGATATTTCTATAAATATTTGATCGATATCGAAACGAATAAGTTGTTTCCGGACAAATACCTTTGATTTTGCATCTCAATACTACTTGCGCAATCTAGAAAATTAAACGTGATGTTTTTTGAGATTTTATAATTTCATCACCTCAACATGGAATTTTTACTGCGTGGGGTTTTGTAATCAATCAATCGGAACTCTAATGAAAAACTCGGTTAATTGTATCATTTTGCCCAATCAACAGGTCACATAACATTTCCAGTTTGCAGTCTTGCATCGGTCTTCTGCTCTTATAAAACTTAGATATAAAATCCTCCTTTATAGATCGGAAATAGGTAAACATTATTCTTCAAATGGAAATCCTAAGCCCGAAGCACATGTGCTAAATCACGAACCGACCGCTTTCAAATTGTCCAAATTTTTAAAAAGTTGAACATCAAAACTGTTTGAAAATACGATCACTTTTATGAATTACGAAATAGTTCCTTTAATTGTGCTTATTGGCCACATTTTTTCGGACTTCTTCTATCTATCAATTTATTGTTGTTTTCTTCTTACTTCAATCCTTAGAACAAATAAAAACGGTAAATAAAACTTATCGATTAATCTAACATTATCAGTTTCCAAGTATATGCTTGACCATCTTGTTTTGATTAAAGTTCCAGAAATATTAAAACTGGAAGTTAGACGACTAGCAAAAGTTATCTCCAAAATCAATATTAAACTCAGTTCTTTTATTCGGTTCATTCAAATGTTTGTTTACTAATTGGATAGAAATTTCTTAAACACTCCGCCCTTTCAATATCACTAGCATATTTTCTGTAGGTCCGCCATTTAATAAGAGAAAATTTAGAAAATTTTAAACATCGGGTTGTATTCATTTTTGTTCATCGAATCTATATCGTACGTTATTTTATTAAAGAAAAGATATAAATTTTAGTAAAATAATTAAAAAAGATTAGGAGTCATTTTTAATGATCTACTTCGTCCATTATTCGTGGATTCTCTTCCCTAAATTTTGCGATCTCGGTCACATTATTTCAATAAAATTTGCACCAGGGATAGGTAAACCGCTATCGTATAATATTGTTCCAATCAACTGTATCTTTATTTTCATCCAAAAAAACTTTAGTACCTCAAGTGTTTGATAGAGACAAAGAAACAGGACATATGATCTTTTAATTGATAATGTATATTTTCTTGAATGAACTCTGGGGACAGATTTTGATATTTAGCAAATGTTATACCAATTTCAATTTGTTTTTCCGTATAATCTCCATCAATATCTTCGGATAATTTCCATATTTTTGAGAAATATCATCCCAATGTTCTTTTTTTCAAATCTCTTTCGTGTTGCATCTATAAAAAAGATCGGACAAGCACTGTAATGGTCCCGCCATCTCCTATTTATTAACGAAAAAAAATTTCACGTTTTTATAAATTGAGGCCTCTTTTTTTGTGCGTTACATTCAGCCACATTTTCCAGAAATTCTTTTTAACTCCATTTTGATATTTTGCCGTAATATTTTCATATCATTGATAGTTGCAGTTTTTGCCTCCATACAACACCACTCCACACAATATATGAGCGCAGCGCCAATTTATAAAAGGAGGGAAATTTTGTCCATCATAGCCGCCTGAAAAAAAAAAAAAAAATCCATTAAATCTGATGTCGATGGCTCTTAAAAACTATATAACAACATCTTCTTTAAATTTATTAATACCGTTTGTTCTATTCTAAATTTTTTGAAATTTGACAGCATAAAGAATCATTGGTATTCAACAACCCATTTATGACCATATATTCTCAAAAGTTTATCGTAGCATCCTAAACTAAACTATCCACTATCAAAAGACTCTTTTAATCTCTAGATAAGTTTTCTCATTAATTTCCCCAACATCGTCTACTGATCTTTTACTTCTTTCATCAAGGTTTTTCATAGACTTCTGTTGTCAACATCTTTAACAATGCCTGTTTATGATTCTCATTAATTTTTGTTTTTAGTTCATTTAAACATTTTTTAATAGGATCTTCTCTCAATTGAATCATTACAAACAACATCGAATGGATAAATTCCTTTACTAACACGCTCTAATTTCTTTTTCCTATTAAAAAATCTACAGGCATTTTTAACAGTTCGGATCATGTTAAAACATCAACAATATCGCTGTTTTATGATAAATTTTAGCAGGTTTTTAAAATTTTGTTCTTTACAAAATCAACAACATCATTGTTTGTCAATAACCAGGTCGAACACTCGCCCATTCCCTTTTCTTATTTAGCCAAACTAACATAATATCTTTTCAACTTTGATCGTCTTCAGTAATTTCATCATGCTTTTTTCGTGATGTGGAGACATTACAATTGGTAACTACTTTGTTTTACACCATCATCAACTTCCTTTTTTCCCAATGTTTTTATTTTATCCAGCTAACTTCATTTGAACTCATGAAAATTTTGCAAGTTTGTTATCCATATTTCTGCTTTTAAAACTCTTCAATCCTCGACAGCAAACATATCTGAATCTGGAAGGATTTTTTGGTAATAAATTTGTTCTAACTTGTTATCAAACGTCATTGCTCAAACTATCCAAAATTAAAAACTATTATCTACATTTGTGAATAGATTTGTGTTTCCAGAATACGCGTCAAAAATATTTTTGTGAATCCCATTATTTATGTAGAGCAACTAATTGTTAACAACTTCCTTTAAAATCTTTACCATTACTCAGCTTCACGTTCAACACAAAAACACATAAATGACCACAAATTTGGGGAATCTTTATAGATCTTGAATCTGAGAATCCATAGTAGTAGAGAACGCTTGATTTTTTTCAAATATTTGATCAATTCTATAGGTTGTTTTGTCCCTCAATTCTTCCATACGAATCAAAATAACATGCATTCTTATCATTTTTATAATAACAAATCCAATGCGTTCCACTTCCCATAATCGAGTCTAAATTCACAATTCCACATTCAAATTTCTTAACTTTTTCAGGTAATGTATCTCTCATGAAGATTCCTCTAAAATGTTTAATATTTTTGCAGATTTCTTCCAATTCCCCGAATGTTAAAGGTTTAAATTTTTTTTTCAATGTTTGATTTCACGTAATTCAAAGTTTTTTCATCTAATCCAGATCCTGTAACATCTTCCAACTCTTTATCTAACCAATTTAAAATGTTTCGAACAATAGGAATCACATCTTTTTTAACGATTGGAGCAGCTTTACGAACATAAGGAACAACATTTTTAACAACTGGAATATTTTCTCCAAAATCTAATAAATCTTTCAAAAGTCCACCATTTTTAAGTTCTTTCAACTGATTATAAGAAAATTCTATTCTGGTTCCTTTATTGTTTTTCTTATGTTTTTCGAGTTTATTGTATTGTCTATTTGTTAAAAATATCTTATCTTCGCCATTTTTTAGTTGATCTATTTTAAATTGAATACTAACGGGTATTTTTTTCTTAAAAGCGGATTTTATTTTTTCTTTCTGATTTTTGCTGAAATTTACATTCACCTCCATTTATATAGTTAAAATTTCAAGTTCTCTTCGATTCCCATTCCTAGTTTTCTCTTCAAAAAACATTGCTCCAGCTGTTGGAAGTGCAACAAATCTTTCAACACCTAAACTAGCATCTTTTGATATAAAGAATCTAAATAATCATATTACCATGCCTTATCTTGCAAAACTTTATCTGCGATATGTCTGGAATTTGTGTCTCTATGTTTTGCATAAAAAATATCGTGTTCCATAGCAGCTTGATCTAATTTATTATATACCAGGATCTCCTCTTTTTAGTCATTTTTTCTAGTTTTGTGCCAGGCCCCAGATACTGATAAGTTGGTACGTGTAATTCAAAAGGTAAATTGTTGATAAAATCATTCAAAAGTCCACTACCCTCAATCATAGATGAACTTATTTGCCGGCAAAACTCGTTTTAAATATTTAATTCCATCAGGTTTTTCAATCATTTCATCAAGTTTGTTCGAAATAAAATCTTTAATCGCTTTCTTTTCGTTCAAAAAATTGTTGTTTCCAGCCTTTTCTTGAGCATAACTATAATTAATAATTCCATCGAGTTTTTGTCAAATCGTCGATATATCTGTATTCAATCTTATTATCACTGTATTTTCTCACACCTGATCCTGTCGATTCTTTTTTCCCAAATTGGTTTAATCAAATTGAGATATTTTTTACCTTTACTTGACTTTGGTTTCTTAGTTGATGGATCATTATTTTTGTAAATTGAGTCAGATTCCCATAAAATTTCTGTATACTTTTTCAAATCTTCTTCAGAATACAAATTATCTTTTGGAACATCAGTGCCTGTTAATAATCTCCATAAACCTTGAGTTCCTTCATATGTTTTTATCTTTAATAATGATATCATTATGTTCAAAATTAACGGGTAAATTTCCAATCATAAAACTTCTCTTTTTTTCTGTCCCAATACAAACCAAATTTATCATCCTTTGCTCTAGGAAGAAATTTTTTACCAATTTCACCACCAATTATTATATTCGTTGTTCCAGGACTTATTGGTTCAACTATGGTAGAGTCTTCAATGATTCGAGGTCTAAATGGAGTCGACGATGGTAATTTTGGCAATTCAAACTCTTCAGATTCTGGAATTGAAAATATCGGTAAATTGTCGTACAACTGGAACCAAATTCATCAAATTTTGATTATCGCTTAAAACATTTTCAATTTTGCCCTCAACACTTTTTATTGCAGATGTTACAGGTTGATTAATTTTTTGAATAAATTCTTGTTCTTTTTCATCAATTCGAATCTGTTCTTTAAATTCTTTGATTAATTGTCTTTTCTATTTGATCAAGTTTTTTCGCCTCTTCAGAAGTTACGTTTCGCCATTTATTTAGGAAAATTTTGAAACGTAAACGTGGAACGTGGAAACGTGGAAACGTGAACACGAAACGTGAAAACGAGAACACGAAACGTGAACACGGAACGTGAAAACGAGAACACGAAACGTGAACACGGAACGTAAAAACGTAAAACGTGAACGTGGAACGTGGAAACAACTAGATTTATCACACGTTTATATTGGAAAACATTTATATTCAAAAATATTTGCCATTTTTAGGCTTCAAAGTTAGATTAATAGTTAAAAATCCGTAGTCTTCCTTCCAAATTTTATCACATAACTCAATAAAGTGGTTTAAAACTCGATATCAGATCCCACATAATTGTTATAAATTCTTTCTCGAATAGTGATCATCTTGCTTAAAAATACACAACATATTCAGGTTATTTCTTATAACTTGTTTATCAACCTTTGAAAAGCATTGGGAAAGATAGATACAAGATAATGTTTTTGTGACGAGACATTACGAAATATTCCTTAATAACGTCCTGATTTTCCAAAATACAATCATCGAAAACGATTAAAGAATTTGGTTTACATTCGCTTAACGGAACTATGTCCTCAGAAGCATTATAAAAATGTGATACTTTTTTGCTTAAGTTTTTCTCAATATTTTCAAATCTTTCTTGTAATTTTTTATAGGCGTCTTGTTCTAAAGATTTACTAAAAAACATACAAATTGGAATAAGGAATCAACCTATTGTAGATAAAATTCAATAATAAGTTGTTATTTCCACATCCACTTGAACCAACAATTAACAATCTGATTGGTTGATCTTTCTTACTTTCTTCAAACGTTTGAAGTTTTATCTGATCTTTTTGCTTTAAAAATTTCTCCATTTAAATAGAAGATTTTCATCTTGAAGCAACGCTTGCGAAAATGAAGCTGTTCAAGTTGACTTCAGAAAGCTCTAAATTAGTTTTAAACTTGGAACATCCTATACACTTAGAGGAAGAATCAAATTATTTTATCGGTTTAAGCGGTTTTATTCTGACAATTTTGTAATAAATATTAGTGAAAGTTCTCCTTATTGCATAGGATTTAGTGAGAAGAACATAACAAAATATTATGGTTTAAACAAAGGATATTATACTTTCGATCAAATAAAAAATTCCCTTAAAAATTATCTGAAAACATTCAAACAATCAGATAAATCTTTAAACTTTGACGAAAACAAGTTTGAAATGCAAAAAAATTATCTCTCTAAATAAAATTCAAATAAAATCACCAGTAAGAATAATGTTTTCAGCAATTATTGTAGATTTGTTAGGGTTTGTTCAAGAAAACTATTGAGCCAAATCAGGTATATTTAGGAAATAAAACGCCAAAATTTAGACCTTTCGATGTAATTGAAGTGCACTGCAATCTCGTTGAACCTAGTTTTGAAAATCATACCGAACATTTACAACAAAGAATCTGAAATTTTGTACACTTTTTTCCCAAATGTTGCTTATGGATCAAAAAATCAGTGAAAAACCAAATGAAATCGATTATATTCCAATTAGAAAAAATATTAAAAGAATTCAAAAAATCGTTCTGACTATTCAAGACTCTGAAGGAAATCTATTAAATAATGAGAGTAAAACAACAATAAATTTAAGATTTGTCGAAAGAAGATGATATCAACAAGGGGGGAAGACGAATCGTTCTTACCTTCAAATTTTCAAGAAAAGACTAGAAGATATACATTTTCAAGGGTATCGAATCGCGACTCTTACAAAAATTTACATCCAGACACTATTTTTCGACCTTTAAAACTCAAAATAATAATTGCTTGTTAAATTTTTTTTCTATCTAAATGGAGTCAGTTGTTAGACCTACTCAATAATCAACTTATATTCCAATAACAAAACATATTCTTTACGATTGTTGACGCAAACAATGTGATCTGGTTTAAGGCTAAAGACGTAGCAAAAATTCTAGAATATGAAAATACTATGCAAACGATCAGAATAAAACGTTGACGAAGATGATAAAAACTTCTATTTTAATCTAAATATAAGGGGGGCTATAAATAGCTATACCTTCAAACTTCCAAAATAACACTGTTTTCGTTAATGAATCTGGACTTTATTCTTTAATTTTGAGATCGCATAAACCAGAAGCGAAATTGTTTTAAAAATTGGGTTACGAAAGAAGTATTACCTTCCATTAGAAAATATGGTGAGTAACAAACTCAAAAACGAAAATAAGCAGTTAAAAGATGAAATAAAACAGTTTACCAAATTTCAGGTCAAATGAAATCCTTGAAAATAGAGAATCAAGAATTGCGAATGGAATTAATGAAGAGAGATTATGATATGTAAAAATTTTGATAAGAAAAAACACCATGTTTTTGTGTTAATTAAGAAGAATCACATGTGGGAATGGCCTTATTACGTTATCAGAGCTCAGAAACGAGAAATACCAAACCGATTAAAACATCTAAAAATAAAGTTATCCTGAATTAGAGATTTTGTTCATTGATGACGAACCAAATTCTATCAATCTGTATAACCAAATGAAAGAATCTTTGAATATCTTATACAACGGAAATCGTTTTACCACAAAATATGACTGAATCTCGACTGATTTATAGAATATCTAAATTACACGATGAAAATGTTACTCAATTTTACTAAAAACTCTTGAGAATTATGATATTTTGTTTGTAAATGTTTTTGATAATTATATTAACCATTTATAGTTTCTTCCACATTCACATTGAGTATCTTCATAATATTAATCTATGGTGATTCTTCTTTACACAATCTTTACAATATGAGTCTTTATTCCTAATCTCTACTATAAGTGATGACTATAAAACTCTGAAATTTTTTTAGTTTCTTTACATTTAAGACATTCTTTCTCTTCCAAAGTTAATTTTTCTATTTTATCATACAGCTCTTTATGATACTTCCTATAACAATCTTTACAATTATAAATAATTCCATCTTTTCTACTTTTATCTTTATAAAAAGCTTCAACAACCTTTTATTTTCTTTGCACATTGAACATTTCTTTTGAGCCTCCATTTATATAGAAAAAAATCTTTGACTTTCTCAATTCATATTCATAAACTTTCCGGATATTTCTTCATTATTTAAATCTTTTATACTATAAGTTTACAGGATCTGTGTTATTAATTTGATAAATCACAAAGATTTCTCTTGACCAATTGTTCTTATATTTGTTCGAAAATGTTTGTTTTTTACTAACAATTCTTACATGATCATTGACTTTAAATTTAGTTTTTCGTGTGAATTTCTGGTGGAACATACTTGAAAACGGTCTCTAATAACTCCTTTTCTGCATCCTTATCTACGTCTTTGGGCTTCATTTTGATTGTGCTGTGAACTTGTATCGTTATAATTGTTTACGACTTTTTGAAGAATATCGATCCATTTAAAGTTTTTATTAATCTCAAAAATTACTTTCATTCTCTCATTCTGAGTTCTGTTATATCTCTCTACAATACTTGATTTCTCTTCGTTTTCAGTATGATAAATTCTTAATGTTGTATTTTCTCAAAACATCGTTAAATTCTTTATTTTTAAACTCTAAACCCTTATCTGTATGAAGTAAGTTTGGAGGTTTGTGATTGATCCTTATGGCATCTTTTACTATATCTTCGAAAGCTTTTGAAACATCCTTGCCGTTTTTTCTTTTGATAGCTCTTGACCAAGCATATTTTGAGAAAGTATCAATAACATTTAACATATACTTAAATCCATCATTTTGATCCGAATAGTTAGACATTATAACTAAATCTGCTGCCCATAAATCGTCAATTCCTAATGTTATAATTTTTCTCTTTTTAAACTTTTTTCGTACTGGTGCATGAATTTCTCGAGCTTCAATCTCTATCTCATCTTTAGTCTTCAATTCTTGCTTAACAGGTTTTGGATTTGGATTCTTTATAAACTTACTCTTGTTTGTCTTACATTTTGAACATTTTGCAGCAATTCTATACAATCCATTTTGAGTTTGAAACAGATTTTTGAATCTATATTTTTCGTTTTCTTTTTACACTTGTGACAGTGAATTAAATCATCTTCCATTTACATATCAAAGTTTCCAAGTTTATTTAATTCGTCTAATATATCAGATTTTGCTTCATTTTTATAGCCATACGGTACTGTATCGATCTTATTTTCTAGGACAATTCTCTTATCATCTTTAGCGTTCAGTGCCAGCTTGTTTATGGTAACAGTGTACAACTCATGTTTATAACTTTTGATGACTGTCATCTCCCTAAATTCTTCTTTATCTTCCGAACAAACATCTCTTCAAGTTTTCGATATTTATTGTTTTATTTACAACGCTTCTCTTAATTCCTTTACACCTAACTGGGTTTTTATCTAGATATTTGTACGAGTACATCTTAGACCTTAAACCACAAAATTCTTCTAAAACTTCGCTATTTAGTTCGTCTTTGAATTTTCCTATTACCTTCTTATTTTTAGTAGTGAAACATTCATGATCTTTTGGATAATCACTTGTATCAAAGTCATCTATATTTTCTTTAATAATTTTAAAAGGATCTCGTTTCAATTCTAGAAAATAACTGTCTGTATCCATGTAACACAGATTCAAATCTGGATCAAACTTCTTTAATTTGTTGTAATAAAACTCGTTACATTAGCAATTTTGAGAGGTCGAGAACTGAAAATCCTTATGTAAATCGGTTTTGTTAAATTTAAACCTTTTGTTTTGTACATGTGACTCGCTTATACAGTTGTCGTCAAAGATGTTAAAGCATTTGAAATTTTGTTTTCTTAGCTTGTTTCATTGAAAATTCTTCATTTCCTAGTCTAATATCACATCTGTTTCTCACATTTTCCATAGATTTTCCAAAAAACTGAGTTGTTCATAGCTTTATTAAAAGTCCTTCTCCGAAGTCGCTTGTAGCTTTGGTTCTCATGTTTTGTGTTAAAAATCAATGTAATCTTTCATAAAAAGGCTTCTGATCGAATGCGATAACTCTATTCACATGTTTCAAAATCATACCTTGTTCCAGATAGAATTTCAAATTTCTCGAATGAACAACGTATTCAGTTTTATCCAGTAGAGTTGTTGCAAAGTTTGTTTTTATAATGTTCTGGAGCAAGAGGTAAATCTTGTGATGTTCATGCCATGCAAATTTGTTGGATATTCAAGATCAACTTCTAAAATATAGCCATAATCTTCGTCGCCAGTGAGTTCCAAAATTGTTTCTTGCCATTCTGCTGTTGTATACGTTTTAGGATCCATCCACTTGATTTCGTTATATGGTAAATTTTGCATAAGTCCATACCCATAAAGGTTGTTTGCATCGACATACAACAAATAGTTTTTCGGGCTTTGTCTTATCAAAATCTTTTAAATATTTGTTATTTGCTTTCACATATCGTTTAATACATTGAGAAATGCCTCCGCGAATACCTTTTTCGATCATCAAATACATATTATAATCACTAATTAATTGTAATTCTATCTTCGTTAATTTTAACATAGCATCCCATGCAAGACTGGGAGCTGTTTAGATAGTGTGCTGGATCAAGCTTATAGCAATTCAAACAAATATTCCTAAAATTTTCAAAGATATCAGCGAAGCAATAGAACATCTTGAATGTTATAGAGATCAGAGTAATTTCCTAGATTTTTCTCTTTTAATTTGTTCCAAACGCTCAAATAGTGTTGATAATCTTTCTCAGATATGCTCTCATCTGTCAAAAGTGAATAGAAATCTTGAATTCTCAATTCTTCTGTGTAATCAAGTTTTTCAATACTGTCGATAAATTCGTAAGGAAATATTGCCTTTTCCAGATAGAATTTTAAAGATTTCTTCTTCGTCATTTGGTTGTCTATCTAGAATTGCGTTCAGACCATCTTGTATAAAATGATTTGTATGTTTTGAAATCATCTATTTTTGAGGTTTTTTAGCTAACTTTTCTATAGACGATGCCATAAATCTGAACGTATCTACGAAAGAAAACTTGATGAACTTTCTTGGTTTATCATCTTCAAACTCATATCCATATCCAGAATTTACAGAATAATTTTATGTATTTTTCATCGGTGTTTGCGATCAAATCAACATTACCATACTGTTTTGCCAATTTCTTTTATGTACAAATGAGAATCGTAATTTGACATAATTGTGGCAGAAAACGGGAATATTTTGAGGAAATTTGAGATTCAAGTTACAAGATAAATGAGCAGCACCTCGAAATTTGCCGGTTAAATGACAATGATCTCTTACTTTATTATAACTCTTATCTCTCCAATTATCAGGAGTAAAACCATACTGAATTGACCCAACATCATAAGCAGACCATTCAACAGATATGACAAACGTTTGAATTTTGATACGAAATTTCTTCTTCTTCAGTTTAATTTCATGGGTTTTTGGTTCTTAGAATTATATTTTTTAGCTATGTATTTCGATAATTTATTGAGCTCTTCAAACAATTGTTTTGGAACATTCGGCAAATCTTCTTCATTTTTAGGCTCGATAACATATCGGTTTGTACATGCGCTTGGTCACGTTCGACACTAAATATAGAGTAAAACCATAAGGAATGTGCTTCTGAATCTTGGTTGTAATCGATCTTTGTGGATTGTTCTTGCATGGTTCGGAATTTTTTCTAATATGCTCTCAAAATCCATATAAATAACGTACGGATGGCTAAAACTTCTTTTGATAATTAGTGAATTTAGTTGTTTGACCAGGAAACGGCATAACTGGTTTACAAACTTCATGTTGCTTACAAATTTCTAAATGATCAGCTAAAGCGCTAGATTTGTAGAAATGGCTTAAACATCTTCCTACAAATGAAATTTTTTATTTTTACACTTAGATAACTGAGAAAATACAAGTTTGTTTAAATCTGTTTATCAAAACATAATGAGATTTTTCATCTTGTTTTAACATACAATAAATTGATTTCTAATTTGGCGTCCATAAACTTCTGAAATTTGCAACGGAACAATATTGAGATTTTCATCAAAACTATAGACATTTACAGACATTTTCGGATAATTATACTTTTGCTTTACTTGCTTCGTTTTTCAAATAATTGTATATCTTTTAAAGACATAGGATAGTCGAACCCAGAAAATATTTCATCGTTCACGAATTTTTTGTATTGCTTTGCGCGTTCACAGTCTCTTTCGGGTTTTTCAATAGCACATCTGATTGAGTAAATAAAGCAAAAATCATCTTTATTTTTTATATTTACACAAGCTTTCTTTACCTTTATCTCTGGGGGTAAATCGATATATGATCCTGCGTTCATAAATTCGTGTTTATTAAGGCTCAAAACTAGTTGTTTGCAGCTTTTAAATGTCCATCCAGAACCTCTATTTGGATGATTTGTCTGTTCTCGATGGGTTAATTTGTTAAACTGTTTAGAAATAAAGTCGTTTACATCGAAGATTTCGTCTGATTTTATAGTAAAATACATTGGGCAAATTTGCGTTTCACCGTTCACTAAAGTTCGTTCATATTCACATTCCAAAGAGATATATCCTTTACTGTTTTTCACAGTTTCTTGAAATTTTTCTATTAAACTCTTAATCTCTGGCCGCAAAATAGAAAGATATTTGTAAAAGTGGCATGAAATTATCGTTTAAATTCGTTAAAATGTATTGCTTGAAAAGACCGTGTATAGACGATAAAACTTCTACATCAATGATATTTTCAGATTTGTGTTTATCAATTTCTTCGATCATTTCAGACTTTGTTTTATCATTAGTTTCGATAGCCAATTTTTCAAGCGATTGAATTAATTTTTTCATCATTAAATAGATTGAGATTTTTCTTTTCAACTTTGAAATTTCTCTTTAATTCTCGTAATTGTTCAATATTTGAACATCTTTTCGTGATCGTCAATTTGATTTTCTTTGGCCCATTGTCTTAAATGATTCAATTCCTTGTAGTAAATGGTCTTTGTTCTTTAAGTGAATCTTTGAGTTGTAATGTCGATCGAAGTTTCTTCTTAAAATTTCTTTTTTGCAGAATGGACATGACATTTTGTCACCCGCCATTTATTAAGGAAAATTTTGAATGCTTCAATTTTCACTATTTAGTAAAAATATCTTTTTTATTAAGGAAAAATCAACTTTTATGGTTAAAATCCGCAATAATTCAGTAGATTTTAAGGATTTTTCAAAAACTCTAGTGTGTTTGCACATTAAGATGTGCGATTTTGACCCTAAAAACCGTGTTTTTAGGGTCAAAACCCCGGGATTTTGTATTTAAAAAATGTTGATTTTCAATTTTGTTACTAAATTTTCTTCCTACTAAATAATGGAGCTACTAAAGGAGCTGAATGAAGTTGGTGAGAACCTAAGATTCAAAGAGTATAAGAAAATTAATGGAATTAGAAGAAAGAAAAAGAAATACTAAGATTTTTGAATTTGGAGAAACTGAAAGATAAATTTGGGATGGACTATAATTTGCCGAGTTAGAAGATTTAATAAAGTACACTTGTCCGAAACAGATTTTTTGGACTGTTTTTTGGATGAAAAAAAAGATTAACACAGAATTAAACAAAAATGAAAAATTACACTTGATTGTTACTGGAAAAAACGACTATTAAAGATAAAGACTGTGTTACCAAATTAACTTTGTAGAATAAAGATTTTTTATTAAGATTTTCTGGATTTTTTCATTTAAAACAGCTTAAGAAATTAGAAGCCTTACAATTGAACCAGTAAAACCACCCCCCCCGGGCTTATAGATTTCCGGTTATTTAACATTCGTGATTTCCGTGTTATTGATTTCTCAGATTTGTATTATGGTTTCCAATGGACAGTATTTTCCGTTGAGGTTTTCTGTTTTACTCCAAAAAGTGCGGCTAGAACCCTCCATATTAAATATCTACTTATATATATATATATATATATATATATATATATATATATATATATATATATATATATAATTAGATTACAAAACAAGGTAGAGTATAAAACATATCGCGTAGCCGACCTGTTTTGTGAAGTTTCAACTGTGCATTACATTGTACTCCCTAGATTTATGTTAACAAATTCTGGTATATAATTTTCCTCGTGTACCATGATTTGCCTAACTAGTAAGATCAACGTTAAAACGGTTCACTAAACTGAACCGAAATCCCTGGGTGACATGCCATATTCATTAAACTAGGTGTTTCCTATTTATAGAAATTAAGCATCATGGAAGATTTCCAGTCCATACGCCAGGTCTGATCGGATTACTAGCAGCCATCTTTATTTTAGTCAAGAACAACATTGATCTTAAAAATCATTAGCAACCGTTTAATTGCTTAATAATAGGAGGTATCGAATATTAAATATATCTTTAAATCGCATCCAAAACCCTTTAAATGTTTATTTTTTTTTTAAGATGTTATACTCTTTTGTACTTCATTCCTAAAATTCTCAAGACGTATGAACTTAACACTTTAAAAGCGGTTGAATGCGTATTCACCTTATTTTTAAAATGAGACGTCTCTCATTATCCTAAGACAAAAAAGTACGCTGTAACATTATTTAAGTTAACATTGTTTGTTCTTGTGCGGTAAACTAAAGATAGTTTCTCGGCCGACACTCGACATCAGTTCTTGAGACAACCGGTGATATTGAATGACCTTTACTCCGTCTCGAGTCAAATTATTATAATTAGCTTTTAGGTGATATATATATATATATACTATAATATAATATAACTCACAACCTCATTAGCTGACTTACACAAGTAAAATACTTTAAAAATCTAAAAGGTAAAAACTTATTTTCGAGTTTTCAGTTTAAAATATAATATGAAATAAGTATAAAAAGACGTCCATAAAAAATGTATTGAAAATCCTAGCGCTTTGATATATTAAACATATTTGCTTCCAAGGTGTTGGGCCTAAGAGCTGAGGTTACAAGTGTTTCTGTTCCGACAATTTGCACATAAAGAAACTTACTGTATTAAGACGAGTTCAGTAAAGCTTTGGAACATTTTTTAAAGATGCAATTCAAATTCACAATTAGTGACTTAAAAATATAAATTAAGTCTTCATAAAATTCCATTGGTAATTTTATTGACACAATAAATTAGAAGATTATTTGCAAAGGCCTTATTAAAAGAATTATCTCCAAGCTTTCAGTAAAAAGTAGATTTTTGTAAAACTCATTTATAAATAACTATTCCCTTGTAATGCGATAAACTCGTAATATGTCATGGCAACCACAGTGTTGGTAACACGACATGAGTGTGGGTTTTATATCATTAGGACTTGTAAACACGTTATCTATTTACCGTAATTTGATCAAATTTGCGTAAACCAAAGCTGACAGAAGTCGTTATAATCTTTTAGTAATAAATAAACAAATTAATGAAAATGACACAAGTATGTGGACTTTTCTATCTTTATTTATCTAATCTCCGGAAAAAGTCTCAAAACCGTTTTTTTTTTTTTTTTAAGCCCCTCAAATAATACGCGAACCTTTTGACCCTTGCAGGGTTTTCTATGAAGCACGATAGCGGGCGAACCGTTAGAGCTAGCTCCAATCTCACGGAAAATCGACAGTCGGGAATGAAGTGAACTACAAGGTCCAGTCACCTTTTGTCGCGTCTCTAACAAACCGTAGCCACAAAACGCCCTTTAAGTCAAAGTTTGGCTAAATCCGGAAACTTCAATAAAATAGGTTAACTTTCAACTTTTAGAACCCTAATCTAATGCTCGGTCTAAACCTGTTCCCGAAATTCCGCTTATCCCCGAATTTATCAACACCTCACTTAGGGGCCTGAGAGCCGTAGGCGAGTGTAACAAAACTATACAATTCTCTCTCTCTCTCTCTCACTCACTCTCCCCCTCCTACTCTCTCTAGTATATATATATATATATTATATATACTATATTAATTATATATATACATATATATATATATATATAGTTATATAATATAATATACGCGGACAAATTAGTGATTTAACCTTCAGTTTTGTTTCTCAAAGTTGCCTTACAATTAAATCTTTTTATAATCCACAAATTATGAGCTTGGGTAAAAATATTTAAAGATATTTAAATTGTATCTTATTTAATTTATATATATCTATATATATATAATATATATAAAATATATATAAATTAAATTATATATATATACTACATCTCTATGATTTTGCAAGTGGTGTGCATATGATCTTCAGATTAATATCCATTGGGGAAACAGCATGCCAAGATGTACAAATAATGTAGCCAACCTTTTTGATCGGTTGTCCATGGATATGTCCCACGTTGTGGCCATTGGTAGAGCTCAGTAGATTGGTATCCTTTTCTAGCAAACGTTGATGTTGTAATAGTAATTGTGATTTTAATTTTTTTCACTATGTATATCACAAAATCTGTTTTTTGGGGAAGCCAGCTGCCAAGTTTCTTATTTAGCGGGGCTAAATGCACGTAATGAATAGGCGAAATACAAATGCAACCTCTATTCTAGTTCTTATGTTCTAGATCTAATAAATAAAGATAATAAAATTGCATATGTAAACTCAGGACACTAAAGCACAGGCAATGTACAAAGGAGATTGTGGTTGCAATAACAGGGTGGAGTGATTACGTTATTCAAAAGGTGATACCATTGGGTTGTTCCGAGCTATGAAAATCGATTGTAACAAACGATCACTACAGTTTTATACTTTAAAATTTTTACAAAAATTGTGACTCGCAGGAATAAGAAATAGACCCGACATGGACCTAGAGTGGCTTAACTCCTAGGAAAGGGGTTTGGAGGAAGCAATGCAAACAGAGGGCATGAAACCAGAAGTCTGTTGAGGAAAACTAATCAACCATTGTTCGCTTCAGGTCTCTTGGTCCCTTGTTTGTGTTGAAGCCCAACCCAGGCTGTTGGTGAGGTTTTGTCACTGGGCGACCAAGTGGACGGGAGCTGTGAGCCAGGGGGGCGGTACTAGTAGGGGGCGCGGGGAGCGTCGTGTACGGTCTTTTAGTGAATCAAAGATAGGTGCCATCTTACCAAAACGGCTTAAAATACCATTGCTTACTTAAAGTTTGGGCATTTGTTATCGAGGGTCAGTCTAATCGATAGATCAACTTTCATATACATTCACCTAAGCTATATTGTAAATATAAGATATTGATCATCAAAATTTCGACCAATTTCTACTGATATAATGCACGTATCCCTCTTTAACATGTGGCATAGTATTTTCCTACACAGTTAAAACTAAATAAGGTGTTATTTCAA
>NW_025783006.1:0-32924 GCF_021130785.1 Homalodisca vitripennis | reverse complement strand
AAACAACATTTAGACCGATGAGTTAACAATCTGACTCTTGATAGTAAACTTTACGATGATCAAGTCTAGTGTGTTTATAAATAGGTGTAATGTGTTACATTAACATGTTTATTAATGGTCTATATTATGTTTTTCCAGAGACATCGTAAGCATGCTCGTCTGAACAGCGTAGCCCTCAAACCTTACTCTCATGCTGAGCTGCTGCAGACGTTCCCAAATCTAAGGGTGTCTTCCAAATTCAATAGGTAATCTATCAGCCGTTCTACGTGTTTATCAATAATAATTTATATACCTTAATGTAAATTTTTATAATGCAGCAACTGAAAATTTTGCATTCTAGGTAATTATCTAGAACAAATAGAAATTATCCCCATCTTCTTCAAGATACTCTCCGTTAGACTTAATATATTTGTCCAATTGGTGTTCCTTTGTTCTAAAACTTTTTTTATATTCATATTTTCAATAATTTTCTACTGTATTTTATGAATTCATCATACTCGGAAATATTTTCTCACTGTTCAGTTTAGATCACTTGGTAAAATGATAACAAAACCGGTCTGCTTTGTTTCAGAAAAGAACCAGTTTGATATAAGCGTTAATTCCTAAGATATTTCTGGACAACAACTTTGCTCTGAACAATATAGAAACGTTCAACACAGTGTTTCCTCACCTCGGCCAGCTCAAGACACTACCGGCTTCCACCACTGCCCCTTCCTCGTCCCACACAGCCGGTAGTCCCACCTCTATAGACTCTGCCAAGATTCTACAGGAAAAGGTAAATTTATTGTATTACAAATCGACTAATTATGGTGTGAAACGATTTATTAATGTTGCTCTGAAACAAAAAATAAAGTTGTTGATAACTTTCAATATATATTAAGTACAGGTGGTACCTATAATTAATACATCTAAACAGATGTAAACACATCGATCAAACTCGCCCTATTTTTGCCTCTAATGGTAAAAATGAATGCAGCTCTAATTCGGATATAACATTCTTAAACTCATACTATGGACTCATTCATTATTAAAGAATGTGCAACTGCGTTACAGTTATAAAATACATATTTTATGTATGCACATTATATAGTTTGCCATCAGTTTTCCAAACGTCTTCACCCAATTGTATTCACTGACTTTCAGGTAATGTTTCAGTAAGACACTAAAAACTATCCTGATTTGGTTACAGATATTTCTATGTAATAAACAATGTTCTTAATAAAGATGTAAATTCCAGTACAATTACATAAAAAATATGCTGTTTGTGTAATTTCTGGTTCCATAACTGTCACTGCATTTTTTATGACTCATTTTTATTCCAGTTTTAAAAACTGGTCAAATTCAGTTATAAATTACTGTGATTGTTTTATTCTTTGCAAATGTATATTTTCTCCATATTTGATGACCACATGATTACTTGTATTTAAATGCTTTGTTTCCTTCTCTTTGGGATACATTCTTCAAGTTCAAAAATAGGAATATGTTCTTTTTTTAAAAGTGAGAAACTAATCTGATTTTGGGTCAGTAATATTTACCTGTTAATGCAATATTTTTGTCTAAGTTTTCCAGTTTAAAACAAAATATTGAAATATTTAGGCCTAATCGTGGAGAGGCCAACTTGAGTCAATAGATGTTACCTGAAACTGAGAAATATGTAATCTGTTCATTAAAGTTGTGTTGTCATAGTATTTGTGTAGTCTCTTCCACAGTAAGGTTGAAATATTTTAAAGATTTCAATAATTGTGTTCACAATATTTTGACACTGCAATTCACGTAACCTTATAATTTACTTAATCATCATTACTAATTTTCATAAGTTCTAAGAAAATTGAAATGTATAAATACACTGTATCTGTCAGATTCTTAATAAGAAAAAGCAATTCTCATTGTTAATCAATATCTAAATTTGGAAATTATAAGATTGAAGGCCGAGGTGGCAAATCACGAATTTGACGTTAACAACGTATTCTGCTCATCACTCCTGAACAAAAAAAATATATATGGTTTTAGGGGTGCAAATGACAAATAACATGATTTTAGAGGGTATATACATAAATAGTTAAGTTCTTAATGTTTTAATGTTCTGTTTGTGTGCTGTGTCGGGATATCTGTAAATATTATATTATCTGCGGGTGGGACTGATAGCGTGTCTGTTATCTGAGCGCTCTGGGGAAGAAAGTCAGAGATAACGTGTACTGTAGGTTGGATCAAGTGAGTGCGTGACGATCATGGATCAACCATCCACTAGTTCGACCAATCGTAGTGAATTGGTGGTTGTCAGAGTGTTTATTATCGGGCCATGTTAAGAGTTTACGTTTCGACCGAAACGAGATTATTTAGTTTCTGTACAGTCAGTGGAACACACTAATGGTAAGTGTTCTCCAGTACACTCTATTTGATATTTTACTGATAGGTACTATCTCGAGGGATGTTTTTCTTTCGTTGACGAAAGTGCTGCCCCGCGCTGATGGCCAGAGGCACTCGTCTCAACTCGATAACAACTAATTAATTTGTAGCTCGAAATTTAAGAAAAACATTGTTCATTTGCATCAAAATTCCAAATGAACTGAAATTCTATTTCAGTATTATTTTTCATTTACGTTTGCAAAGATGGCGCCAAATCCGATGACGTCATCACAAGGTTGAATCATGGTCACAAAAGGTCACGTGATGCCCGATGTGGATGTAGAACATGGAAATATTGTTCTGCGCTTGAACAGTTGTTCCATTTTTGATGTTCTAGAACTTCGTTATTTCTCATTTCCACCCCGTCAAACCTTATATTGTTTTGTTTTGTAGGACGATTCCAATAAGTTATTAACACTTGTATTTTGCCGCTCCGGCCGTTAATATGACAATTGCCCTAAATTTATTAAATGCATCTAAATTCTAAAGTTATATAATGCTCCAATGGTGTTGTTTCAGCTGACTCATTACCTGGACATTGTGGAAGTCCAGATAGCCCAGCAAGTGTCGCAGAAGTCTGATGCTTTCTTCCTGGCGATGACCTCTCACGACACTCTCATGGAACAGCTAGGACACACGATATCTATGGTGCGCACTCTCAGGTGTGTTTCAGCACTCCAGCAGTCCTGAAACTATGTTTATATCTTGATTTAATTGCATTATTTTGGAAAAAGGTTCTGTATTTATAAACAATAAAATAGTAAACTGTAAAAACAAATTGAAAGTCGTCTATTTCAGAGAGAGCAAGTTAGAGCACATGAAGGAAGTGTCGTCAGCGTAGAGTACACTTTTATTAGGCACAAATTTGGGAAGATCATTAATGAAGACCGTGAATAAGAAGGGACCCAGGACTGAGCCCTGGGGGACCCCGCTTATAACCTGCTTAAGGTCCGACCTCTGATCACCTATTTTATGTAATAATTTATGTATAATCCGTGTTATATAATCTATAACCTGTTTAATTGAGATACAATGTAAAGTCTGATCATTATTCTTTTACAGAGTCTGACATTGTTAAATCATTATTCCACTCCCATGGTGGTCTCACTCCAACATACGTGGTTGGTCCCATATTTCTGTTTCAGTTCACTCCTGACACATACAGAAACTGTTTCTACAGTTCCTAAGTGCCAAATTTAGGTTTATTTCTTAGATGAGTCGCTTTGGAATTATATATATACTGCATATTATATTTTTTGTAGTCGAAACAGAATGTTAATTCACTTAGCTGTTGGAGAGTTAGCCAGATAACTTTTGTCATTGTTGTACTGGTGATTGTGGTGTAAACATTAGTAGATATGAATATGGCGGTTCTAGACCACTTTTGGAGTAAACAGAAAACCAACGGAAAATACTGTTTAAAGGACAATAAACGAATCTGTAAAATCAAACAGTAAGGGGTTCCTAGACCACTTTTGGGACAGACAGAAAATCAACGTAAAATACTGTTTAAAGGACAATAAACTAATCTGAGAAAGCACGAATGTTAAATAACCGAATCTTTAGCTGTTTTACTGTTCATTGTAGGCTTCTAATTTCTAAGCTGTTTTAATGAAAAAATCCAGAAATCTTCGAAATCTTTATTCCACAAAGTTAATTGTAACACAGTCTTTATCTTTAATAGTCTTCTTTCCAGTAACAACCAAGTGTAATTTTTCATTTTTGTTTAATTCTTTAATCTTTTTTTCATCCAAAACAGTTAAAAATCTGTTCGGCAAGTGTACTTTACAATCTTCCAACTCGGCAATTATTGTAAACCCGAATTTATCTTTTATTTTCTCCAAATTCACAATTTTGTGTTTCTTATTTTCTTCTAATTCTATTAATTTCTTGTATTCTTTGAACTTTAAATCACCAACCTCATTTAATTCCTTTAGTAGCTCCATTTACATAAGAAAAAAATTATTGAAAAAATAGTATAAAGAATTTAAATTACCCCCTACAAACCAATATAGTACTATTTTGTCCTATAAACTATACTATTTTTTCAATAATTTTAAGTCTTAGTTTACAGATTTTTCTATAATAAATAGAAGAATCTATCACTGTTTCAAATAGGTAAGAAAGGAGGGTTACTATACTACTTTTCAAATAGGTAAGAAAGGAGGGTTTACTATACTACTTTTCAGCTACCTGTAAAAAATCTACTTTTTTTGCAAAATTTTGCTAGAATTCTACTAAATTTAGCAAAGTTTTACTAAAATTACTGCATTTTTGTTCAAAATGTTGAGTTAAAAAATTTCAGCTACTTTTAAAAATAGTGAAAAAAGTTAGAAAATTGTACTAATTTTGGCAAATATTAACAAATTTAAAAATTTGGAACGCGGAACGTGAACGTGAACGTGGAACGTAGAACGTGAACATGGAACGTGAACGTGAACGTGGAACATGTTTTAAAAACACGAATTTACATGTAAAATCTCGTTAAATTAAACGTAAAACACAAAATTTACGTTCATGTTACGTTCTTGTTACGTTCCACGTTCTACGTTCCACGTTCTACGTTCCAACGTTCTACGTTCCACGTTCTACGTTCCACGTTCACGTTCCACGTTCACGGTCCGTGAACGTGGAACGTAGAACGTGAACATGGAACGTGAACGTGAACGTGGAACGTGAACGTGGAACGTGAACGTGGAACGTGGAACGTGAACGTGGAACGTGAACGTGAACGTGGAACGTAGAACGTGGAACGTAACAAGAACGTAACATGAACGTAAATTTTGTGTTTTACGTTTTAATTTAACGAGATTTTACATGTAAATTCGTGTTTTTAAACATGTTCCACGTTCACGTTCACGTTCCATGTTCACGTTCTACGTTCCACGTTCACGTTCACGCTCCGCGTTCCAAATTTTTAAATTTGTTAATATTTGCCAAAATTAGTACAATTTTCTAACTTTTTTCACTATTTTTAAAAGTAGCTGAAATTTTTTTAACTCAACATTTTGAACAAAAATGCAGTAATTTTAGTAAAACTTTGCTAAATTTAGTAGAATTCTAGCAAAATTTTGCAAAAAAAGTAGATTTTTTACAGGTAGCTGAAAAGTAGTATAGTAACCCTCCTTTCTTACCTATTTGATTACAAAGATTATTACGGAAGAAATCGAGATTTTTCATCAGCGAAAGAGTATATTTTTAAAGTTTTAGAAGGAATGAAAGAGAACAATATGAACATCATTAACTACTGAATTTCTCTAATATCGTTCTTAATCACATCATAGGCTAAAAATTTCTCAGAAACCACAACCACATAACAAATCGCGTTTGTAACAGCATTTTGAAAATCCATATTGATAATTATATCGTTTCTTTGAACTAGAAATATTTGTCAAACTCTTTGTTGTATCAATGACATAAATGGGTCTGTTTGCTATAAATTCTTTGGGGTTGTAATACATTTCCATATTTTTTGTAGTAAACTTTCTTAAAATCTTGATACATCTGATACATGATTCTGAAAAGACCACCGGAAATGTTTAAATTTTGTAATTCATCTGGATAATAAGAACCATTCAATTTTACTCTGATATTTTTTACATCCAAACTATCGAACTTTGAAGGATTTTTTTCTTGATTATTCTGTCTATCTGTTTGAAAACCAATGATAACGAACTTGGGATTGAAGATATTTCTATAAATATTTGTGATATCGAACGAATAAGTTGTTCCGGAAATACCTTTTTGCTCAATACATTGCCAATCTAGAAAATTAAACGTGATGTTTTGAGATTTTATAATTTCATCAATCAACTGAATTTTACTCGTGGTTTTGTAAATCAATCATCGGAACTCTAATGAAAAACTCGTTAATTGTAATTTTGCCATCAACAGGCATAACATTTCCAGTTGCAGTCTTCAGAATCACATCATCGTCTTCAGCTCTTATGAAACTAATGTAAAATCCACCTTTATAGATCGGAATAGTAACATTTTCAAAGAATCCTAAGCCGAAATGTGCTAAATCACCGACCGCTTCCAAATTGTCCAAATTTAAAAGTTGATTCAAAACTGTTTGAAAATACATCACTTTTGGAATAACAAATGGTTCCTTTAATAGTGCTTAATTGACCACAGTTTTCGACTTCTTCTATCAATTTATTGTGTTTTCTTACTTCAATCTTAGAAAATAAAAACGGTATAAAATTATCGATTAATCTAACATTATCAGTTCCAAGATATGCTTGACCATCTTGTTTTGTTAAAGTTCAAGAAATATAAAACTGGAAGTTAGACGAGCAAAAGTTATCTCCAAAATCAATATTAAACTCAGTTCTTTTATTCGGTTCATTCAAATGTTGTTTTACTAATTGGATAGAAATTTTTAAACTCCGCCCTTTCAATATCACTAGCATATTTTCTGTAGTCCGCCATTTAATAAGAGAAAATTTAAACATCGTGTATCATTTTTTCATCGATCTAATGTACGTTTTTATAAGAAAAGATATAAATTAGAGTCATTTTTTTAATGATCTACTTCGTCATATTCAGGATTCTCTTCCTTAAATTTTGCAATTTCGGCCACATATTTCAATAAAATCTGCACAGGATAGTAACCGCTATCTATAATATTGTTCCAATCAACTGTATCTTTATTTTCATCCAAAAACTTTATACTCAAGTGTTGATAGAGGCAAAGAAACAGACATATGATCTTTTAATTGATAATGTATATTTTCTTGAATGAACTCTGGGGACAGATTTTGATATTTTGCAATGTTATACCAATTCAATTTGTTTACGTATAATCTCATCATATCTTCGGATAATTCATATTTTTGAGAAATATCATCCCAATGTTCTTTTTTCAAATCTCTTTCGTGTTGCATTATAAAAAGATCGAAAGCACTGTAATGTCCCGCCATCTCTATTTATTAAGAAAAAATTTCAAGTTTTTATAAATTGGCTCTTTTTAGCGTTACATTCAGCACATTTTCCCGAAATTCTTTTAACTCCATTGATGTTTGCATAGTATTTTATATCATTTGTTGCAGTTTTTTTCTTTACATCTCACACAATATATGAGCGCCATTTATATAAGGAAATTTTATCATGCATAAAACCCTACGCGAATACCTATTTCAGTAAGATCTTCCTCCATATTATTAAGTTTTTTTCTAATTTTTGAAATTTGACAGCATAAGAATCATTGTATTCAACAAATTTATGACCAATATTCTCAAAAGTTTTCGTAGCATCTAAACTAAACTTATCAAAAGACTCTTTAAAATTAGTAAGTTTTTCATTAATTTCACCAACATCGTCTACTGATCTTCTATTTCTGGCTTCTAACTTGTCATAGACTTCTGTTGTAAAATCTTTAACATGCTGTTTATGATTCTCATAATTTTGTTTTAGTTCATTAAACATTTTAATAGGATCTTCTAATTGAATCATTACAACAACATCAAATGGATTTAATTCCTTTACTAACACCGCTAATTCTTTTTCCTTTAAAATCTAAGGCATTTTTAACATTCGGATCATGTAAATCAACAATATCGATGTTTTCTGATAATTTTAGAGGTTTTTAAAATTTGTTCTTTAAACAACAACATCATGTTTGTCAATACCAGGTCGAACACCGACAATTCTTTTCTTATTAGCCAAACTAACATAATTCTTTTCAACTTTGATCGCTTCAGTAATTTCATCAGCTTTTTCGATATGAGACATTAAATTGGTAAATAATTTTTTTACACCATCATCAACTTCTTTTTCCAATGTTTTTATTTTATCAGCAACTTCATTTGAACTCATGAAATTTGCAAGTTTGTTATCATATTCTGCTTTAAAATCTTCAATCTCGACAGCAAACGTATCTGAATCTGGAAGGTTTTGTAATAAATTTTCTAACTTGTTATCAAACTCATTTCTCAAACTATCAAAATTCAAACTATTATCTACATTTTGAATAATTTGTGTTCCAAATACGTCAAAAATATTTTGTGAATCCATATTTATTAAGCAATAATTTGTTAACAACTTCTTTAAAATCTTTACCATTACTCAGTTCATTCAAAACAAAAATACACAAATGTCCACAAATTGGGGGATCGTTATAGTCTTGAATCTGAGAGTCATTGTAGTAGACGCTTGAATTTTTTCAAATATTTGATCAATTCTATCGGCGGTTTGTCCTCAATTCTTCCATACGAATCAAAATAACATGCATTCTTATCATTTTTATAATAACAAACCCAATGCGTTCCACTCCCCAAAATCGAGTCTAAATTCACAATTCCACATTCAAATTTCTTAACTTTTTCGGGTAATGTATCTCTCATGAAAATTCCTCTAAAATGTTTAATATTTTTGCAGATTTCTTCCAATTCTCCGAATGTTAAGGGTTCAAATTTTTTTTAATGTTTGATTTCACGTAATTCAAAGTTTTTTCATCTAATCCAGATCCTGTAACATCTTCCAACTCTTTATCTAACCAATTTAAAATGTTTCGAACAATAGGAATCACATCTTTTTTAACGATTGGAGCAGCTTTACGAACATAAGGAACAACATTTTTAACAACTGGAATATTTTCTCCAAAATCTAATAAATCTTTCAAAAGTCCACCATTTTTGAGTTCTTTCAACTGATTATAAGAAAATTCTATTCTGGTTCCTTTATTGTTTTTCTTATGTTTTTCGAGTTTATTGTATTGTCTATTTGTTAAAAATATCTTATCTTCGCCATTTTTTAGTTGATCTATTTTAAATTGAATACTAACGGGTATTTTCTTCTTAAAAGCGGATTTGATTTTTTCTTTCTGATTTTTGCTGAAGTTTACGTTCACCTCCATTTATATAGTTAAAATTTCAAGTTCTCTTCGATTCCCATTCCTAGTTTTCTCTTCAAAAACATTGCTCCAGCTGTTGGAAGCGCAACAAATCTTTCACCTAAACTAGCATCTTTTGATAAAAATCTATCCATTGCCTTATCTTGCAAAACTTTATCTGCTATATGTCTGGAATTTGTGTCTCTATGTTTTGCATAAAAAATATCGTGTTCCATAGCAGCTTGATCTAATTTATTTATACCAGGATCTCCTCTTTGTAGTCTTTTTTCGAGTTTTGTGCCAGGCCCCAGATACTGATAAGTTGGTACGTGTAATTCAAAAGGTAAATTGTTGATAAAAATCATTCAAAAGTCCGCTACCTTCAATCATAGATGAACTTATTGCCGGCAAAACTCGTTTTAAATATTTAATTCCATCAGGTTTTTCAATCAATTCATCAAGTTTGTTCGAAATAAAATCTTTAATCGCTTTCTTTTCGTTCAAAAAATTGTTGTTTCCAGCCTTCTCTTGAGCATAAATATAATTTATAATTCCATCGAGTTTTGTCAAATCGTCGATATATCTGTACTCAATCTTATTATCATTGTATTTTCTTACACCTGATCCTTCGATTCGTTTTTCCCAAATTGGTTTAATCAAATTGATATATTTTTTACCTCTACTTGACTTAGGCTTCTTAGTAGATGGATCATTATTTTTGTAAATTGAGTCAGATTCCCATAAAATTTCTGTATACTTTTTCAAATCTTCTTCAGAATATAAATTATCTTTTGGAACGTCATTGTCTGTTAATAATCTCCATAAACCTTGAGTACCTTCGTACATTTTTTTCATTAATAATTATATCATTTTGTTCAAAATTAACGGGTAAATTTCCAATCATAAAACTTTTCTTTTTTCTATCCCAATACAAACCAAATTTATCATCCTTCGCTCTAGGAAGAAATTTTTTACCAATTTCACCAATTATTATATCCGTCGTTCCAGGACTTATTGGTTCAACTATGGTAGAGTCTTCAATGATTCGAGGTCTAAATGGTGTTGAAGATGGTAATTTTGGCAATTCAAACTCAGATTCTGGAATCGAAATATCGGCAAATTGTCGTACAACTGGAACCAAATTCATTAAATTTTGATTATCGCTTAAAACATTTTCAATTTTGCCCTCAACATTTTTTATTGCAGAAGTTACAGGTTGATTAATTTTTTGAATAAGTTCTTGTTCTTCTTCATCAATTCGAATCTGTTCTTTAAATTCTTTGATTAATTTCTTTTCGATTTGATCAAGTTTTTTCGCTTCTTCAGAAGTTACGTTCACCATTTATTTAGGAAAAATTTTGAAACGTGGAACACGAAACGTGGAACGTAAAACGTGAACGTGGAACGTAAAAACGTGAACGTGGAACGTAAAAACGTGAACGTGGAACGTAAAAACGTGAACAGATTTACCGTTTTTTCAGTTGTTTTCATAATGTAAATAAAAAAGTAAAGATAATGTAAAAATAATTGTAACAAATATTTTATCAAGTAGATTTGCCAGACCACTGAGCAGCATTTATATTAGAAAATTTATTCAAATATTTACCATTTTTAGGCTTCAAAGTTTAGATTAATAGTTAAAAATCCGTAGTCTTCCTTCCAAATTTTATCACACAGCTCATTAAATTGGTTAAAAACTCATATCAGATCCCACATAATTGTTATAAATCTTTCTCGAATAGTGATCATCTTGCTTAAAAAATACACAACATATTCAGATTATTTCTTATAAACTTGTTTATCAACCTTTGAAAAGCATTGGGAAAGATAGATACAAGATATGTTTTTGTGACGAGGACATAACGAAATATTCCTTAATAACGTCCTGATTTTCCAAAATACAATCATCAAAAACGATTAACGAATTGGGTTTACACTCGCTTAATGGAACTATGTCCTCAGAAGCATTATAAAAATGTGATATTTTTTTGTTTAAGTTTTTCTCAATATTTTCGAATCTTTCTTGTAATTTTTTATAGGCGTCTTGTTCTAAAGATTTACTAAAAACATACAAATTGGAATAAGGAATCAACCTATTGTAGATAAAATTCAATAATAAAGTTGTTTTTCCACATCCACTTGAACCAACAATTAACAATCTGATTGGTTGATCTTTCTTATTTTCTTCAAACGTTTGAAGTTTTATCTGATCTTTTTGCTTTAAAAATTTCTCCATTTAAATAGAAGATTTTCATCTTGAAGCAACGCTTGCGAAAATGAAGCTGTTCAAGTTGACTTCAGAAAGCTCTAAATTAGTTTTAAACTTGGAACATCCTATACACTTAGAGGAAGAATCAAATTATTTTATCGGTTTAAGCGGTTTTTATTCTGACAATTTTGTAATAAATATTAGTGAAAGTTCTCCTTATTGTATAGGATTTAGTGAGAAGAACATAACAAAATATTATGGTTTAAACAAAGGATATTATACTTTCGATCAAATAAAAAATTCCCTTAAAAATTATCTGAAAACATTCAAACAATCAGATAAATCTTTAAACTTTGACGAAAACAAGTTTGAAATGCAAAAAAATTATCTCTCTAATAAAATTCAAATAAAATCACCAGTAAGAATAATGTTTTCAGCAATTATTGTAGATTTGTTAGGGTTTGTTCAAGAAACTATTGAGCCAAATCAGGTATATTTAGGAAATAAAACGCCAAAATTTAGACCGTTCGATGTAATTGAAGTACATTGTAATCTCGTTGAACCTAGTTTTGAAAATCATACCAAACATTTACACAAAGAATCTGAAATTTTGTACACTTTTTTTCCAAATGTTTCTTATGGATCAAAAATCAGTGAAAAACCGAATGAAATCGATTATATTCCAATTAGAAAAAATATTAAAAGAATTCAAAAAATCGTTCTAACTATACAAGACTCTGAGGGAAATTTAATAAATAATGAGAGTAAAACAACAATATATTTAAGATTGTCGAAAGAATGATGAATCAAGGGGGGAACGAATCGTTCTTACCTTCAAACTTTCAAAACGAGTTGATAATGATGATAAATACCAATACTTTTATCTAAAAGATAAGGTAGCCCTCGAGGGCCACCTCACAAATATTCACAAAAAATACGAATAAAGACAATGTTAAAGAAAAATACAAAAAAAGCTTTGAAAACATAGATTCTGACAAGGGTATCGAATCGCGACTCTTTCAAAATCTTCATCCTAACCCTGTTTTCATCAATGAATCAGGACTTTATACTCAAAATAAAAATTGCTTGTTAAATTTTATTTCTATCTAAATGGAGTCAGTTGTAGACCTACCTAATAATCAAACCTAAAATTCAATAACAAACATATCTTTACGATTGTTGACGAAAACAATGTGATCTGGTTTAAGGCTAAAGACGTAGCAAAAATTCTAGAATATGAAAAATACTATGCAAACGATCAGAATAAACGTTGACGAAGATGATAAAAACTTCTATTTTAATCTAAATATAAGGGGGGCTATAAATAGCTTACCTTCAAAACTTCCAAAATAAACACTGTTTTCGTTAATGAACCAGGTTATTCTCAAAATAAAAATTACTAGTTAAATTTTTTTTTCTATCTAAATGGAGTCAGTTGTGAATCTACTCAAATTCAATAATAAAGAAATTTTAACATTTGTTGACGAAAATAATGAATTTTGGTTTAAGGCGAAAGATGTTGCAGAGGTGTTAGAATATAAAGATACGAAGAAAGCAATTAAAGAACATGTCAAAGAAAAATATAAAAAAAGCTTCGAAAACATACATTCTGAAGGTAGGGGTGATTCGCCCCCGCCTTCAAACTTTCAAAAAAACACTGTTTTCATCAATGAAGCAGGCATATATTCTTTAATCTTGAAATCTAAAATGAAAATAGCAGAAATGTTTCAAGATTGGGTTTTAGAAGAAGTTTTACCAAGTATTCGTAAATTTGGTGTGTACAAACTTGAAAACAAGATTAAATATTTAGAAGACGAAGTTAAACACTTGCAAATTAAAGATGAAATAAAAACGGAAATAATCGCAAAACAAAGTGTAAAAATTGACTTAATGAAACCAGACCTTGTTTGTAAAGATTTTGCTAAGAAAAAAACACCATGTTTTTGTATTAATTAAGAAGAATCACATGTGGGAATATCCTTATTACGTTATCAGAGCTCAAAAGAGAGAAAATACCGAAAAGATTGAAAGAACTTGAAATTGATTACCCAGAAATGGAAATTTTATTAAGACAAGGAGATCCAAATTCTATCAATCTGTATAACCAAATGAAAGAATCTTTGAATATTTTTATACAACGGAAATCATTTTACTACAAATATGGCAGAATCTCGACTGATTTATAGAATATCTAAATTACACGATGAAAATGTTACTCAATTTTACTAAAAACTCTTGAATTATGATATTTTGTTTGTAAATGTTTTTGATAATTATTTAACCATTTTATAGTTCTTCCACATTCACATTGAGTATCTTCATAATATAATCTATGGTGATTCTTCTTTACACAATCTTTACAATATGAGTCTTTCTTATCTCTACTATAGGGATGACTATTAAACTCTGAAATTTTTTTAGTTTCTTTACATTTAAGACATTCTTTCTCTTCCAAAGTTAATTTTTCTATTTTATCATACAGCTCTTTATGATACTTCCTATAACAATCTTTACAATTATAAATAATTCCATCTTTTCTACTTTTATCTTTATAAAAAGCTTCAAAACCTTTTATTTCTTTGCACATTGAACATTTCTTTTGAGCCTCCATTTATATAGAAAAAATCTTTGACTTTCTCAATTCATATTCATAAAACTTTCCGGTTATTTCTTCATTATTTAAATCTTTTATACTATAAGTTACAGGATCTGTGTTATTAATTTGATAAATCACAAAGATTTCTCTTGACCAATTGTTCTTATATTTGTTCGAAAATGTTTGTTTTTTACTAACAATTCTTACATGATCATTGACTTTAAATTTAGTTTTTCGTGTGAATTTCTGGTGGAACATACTTAAAAACCGACTCTAATAACTCTTTTTCTGCATCTTTATCTACGTCTTTAGGCTTCATTTTGATTGTGCTATGAACAGTATCGTTATATTTCTTTACGATTTCTTGAAGAATATCGATCCATTTAAAGTTTTTATTAATCTCAAAAATTACTTTCATTCTCTCATTTTGAGTTCTGTTATATCTCTCTACAATACTTGATTTCTCTTCGTTTTCAGTATGATAAATCTTAATGTTGTATTTCCTCAAAACATCGTTAAATTCTTTATTTTTAAACTCTAAACCCTTATCTGTATGAAGTAAGTTAGGAGGTTTGTGATTGATCCTTATGGCATCTTTTACTATATCTTCGAAGGCTTTTGAAACATCTTTACCGTTTTTTTCTTTTGATAGCTCTTGACCAAGCATATTTTGAGAAAGTATCAATAACATTTAACATATACTTAAATCCATCATTTTGATCTGAATAATTAGACATTATAACTAAATCTGCTGCCCATAAATCGTCAATTCCTAGTGTTATAATTTTTCTCTTTTTAAACTTTTTTCGTACTGGTGCATGAATTTCTCTAGCTTCAATCTCGATTTCTTCCTTATTCTTAGATTCTTTCTTTACTTGTTTTTCATTTGGATTCTTTATAAATTTACTCTTATTTGTCTTACATTTTGAACATTTTGCTGCAATTCTATACAACCCGTTTTGAGTTTGAACGATTTTAGAATCTATATTTTTCGTTTTTTTCTTGCATTTGTGGCAGTGAATCAAATCATCTTCCATTTACATGTCAAAGTTTCCAAGTTTATTTAACTCATCTAATATATTAGATTTTGCTTCGCCTTTATATCCATACGGTACTGTATCGATCTTATTTTCTAGGACATTTCTCTTATCATCTTTAGCGTTCAGTGCCAGCTTGTTTATGGTGATGGTATACAATTCATGTTTATAGCTTTTTATTACAGTCATCTCCCTAAATTCTTCTTTATCTTCGAACAAACATCTCTTTAAGTTTTCGATATTTATTGTTTTATTTACAACGCTTCTCTTAATTCCTTTACACCTAACTGGGTTTTTATCTAGATATTTGTACGAGTACATCTTTGATCTTAAACCACAAAATTCTTCTAAAACTTCGCTATTTAACTCATCTTTGAATTTCCCTATTACCTTCTTATTTTTAGTCGTGAAACATTCATGATCTTTTGGATAATCACTTGTATCAAAGTCATCTATATTTTCTTTAATAATTTTAAAAGGATCTCGTTTCAATTCTAGAAAATAACTGTCTGTATCCATGTAACACAGATTCAAATCTGGATCAAACTTCTTTAATTTGTTGTAATAAAACTCGTACATTAGCAATTTTGAGAGAGGTCGAGAACTGAAAATCCTATGTAAATCGGTTTGTTAAATTTAACCTTTTTGTTTGTACATGTGACTCGCTATACAGTTGTCGTCAAAGATGTTAAAGCATTTGAAGTTCGTTTTCTTGGCCTGTTTCATTGAAAATTCTTCATTTCCTAGTCTAATATCACATCTGTTTCTCACATTTTCCATAGATTTTCCAAAAACAGAGTTGTTCATCAGCTTGTAAAAATCTTTCTCAAAGTCGCTTGTAGCTTTGGTTCTCATGTTTGTGTTAAAATCAATGTAATCTTTCATAAAAGGCTTCTGATCGAATGCAATAACTCTATTCACATGTTTCAAAATCATACCTTGTTCCAGATAGAATTTCAAATTTCTAGAATGAACAACATATTCAGTTTTATCCAGTAGAGTTGTGCAAAGTTTGTTGTTATAATGTTCTGGAGCAAGAGGCAAATCTTTATGATTTTCATGTAAATTCTTCGGATATTCTAGATCGACTTCGAGAATATAGCCATAATCTTTCGTCGCCAGTGAGTTCCAAAATTGTTTCTTGCCACTCTTTTTTTGTATACGTTTTAGGATCCATCCACTTGATTTCGTTATATGGTAAATTTTGCATTAGGCCATACCCATAAAGGTTATTAGCATCGACGTACAACAAATAGTTTTCAGGCTTTGTCTTATCAAAATCTTTTAAATATTTGTTATTTGCTTTCACATATCGTTTAATACATTGAGAAATGCCTCCGCGAATACCTTTTTCGATCATCAAATACATATTATAATCACTAATTAATTGTAATTCTATATTCGTTAATTTTAACATAGCATCCCATGCAAGACTGGGAGCTGTTAGATAGTGTGCTGGATCAAGTTTATAGCAATTCAAACAAATATTCCTAAAATTTTCAAAGATATCAGCGAAAGCAATAGAACATCTTGAATGTTATAGAGATCAGAGTAATTTCCTAGATTTTTCTCTTTTAATTTGTTCCATACATTTAAGTAGTGTTGAAAATCTTTCTCAGATATGCTCTCATCTGTCAAAAGTGAATAGAAATCTTGAATTCTCAATTCTTCTGTGTAATCAAGTTTTTCAATACTATCGATAAATTCATAGGGAAATATTCCTTTTCCAGATAGAATTTTAAAGATTTCTTCTTCGTCATTTGGTTGTCTATCTAGAATTGCGTTCAGACCATCTTGTATAAAATGATTTGTATGTTTGAAGTCTTCTCTCTTTAGATTTTTAGCTAACTTTTCTATAGACGATGCCATAAATCTGAACGTATCTACGAAAGAAAACTTGATGAACTTTCTTGGTTTATCATCTTCAAACTCATATCCATATCCAGAATTTACAGAATAATTTATATATTTCTCATCTGTGTTTGCGATCAAATCAACATTACCATACTGTTTTGCCAACTCTTTTATGTACAAATGAGTATCGTAACATGACATATTGTGACAGAAAACTGGAATATTCTGAGGAAATTTGAGATTCAAGTTACAAGTTAAATGAGCAGCACCTCGAAATTTACCTGTTAAATGACAATGATCTCGTACTTTTTTTCTTGTTTGATTATCAAAACCATCACATTCGCAAATATGACAAACGTTTGCATTTTGGTATGAAATTTCTTCTTCTTCAGTCAATTTCATAGGTATTTTATTCTTAGAATTATACTTTTTAGCTATGTATTTCGATAATTTATTAAGTTCTTCAAACAATTTTGCAGGAACATTTGGCAAATCTTCTTCATTTTTTGCTCGATAACATATCGGCTTGTACATACGATTGGTCACATTAGACACTAAGTATAGAGTAAAAACCATATGGAATGTGCTTCTGAATCTTGGTTGTGATCGATTTTTGCGGATTGTTTTTGCATGTGGGAATCTTCTCTAATATGCTTTCAAAATCCATATAAATAACGTAAGGATGAGAAAATTTCTTTTGATAATTAATAAATGTTGTTGTTTGACCTGGAAACGGCATAATTGGCTTACAAACTTCGTGATTTTTACAAATTTCTAAATGGTCTGTTAAATCTCCAGATTTGTAGAAATGGCTTAAACATCTTCTGCATAGAAATTTTTTGTGTTCATGCTTAGATAACTGAGAGAAAACGAGTTTGTTTAAATCTGTTATCAAAACATAATGAGATTTTTCATCTTGTTTTACATACAATAAATTGATTTCTAATTTGGCGTCATAAACTTCTGAAATTTGCAACGGAACAATATTGAGTTTTTTCATCAAAACTATAGACATTTACAGACATTTTCGGATAATTATACTTTGCTTTACTGCTTCGTTTTTTCAAATAATTGTATATCTTTTAAAGACATTGGATACTCGAAACCTGAAAATATCTCGTCATTTACAAATTGTTCGTATTGTTTTGCTCTATCAGCATTCTTTTCAGGTTTTTCAATAGCACATCGGATAGAATAAATAAAGCAATAATCATCTTTATTTTTGATATTTATACAAGCTTTCTTATCTTTGATTTTCTTTGGTAAATCGATATATGATCCTGCGTTCATAAATTCGTGTTTATTAAGGCTCAAAATCAGTTGTTTACAGCGTTTTAATGTCCATCCAGAACCTCGATTTGGATGATTTGTCTGTTCTCGATGTGTTAATTTATTAAATTGCTTAGTAATAAAGTCGTTTATGTCAAAGATTTCGTCTGCTTTTATAGTAAAGTACATTGGACAAGTTTGTGTTTCACCGTTCACTAAAGTACGTTCGTATTCACATTCCAAAGAGATATATCCTTTACTGTTTTTCACAGTTTCTTGAAATTTTTCTATTAAAACTCTTAATCTCTGGCCGCAAAATAGAAAGATATTTGTAAAGTGGCATGAAATTATCGTTTAAATTCGTTTTTAAAATGTATTGCTTGAAAAGACCGTGTATAGACGATAAAACTTCTACATCAATGATATTTTCAGATTTGTGTTTATCAATTTCTTCGATCATTTCAGACTTTGTTTTATCATTAGTTTCGATAGCCAATTTTTCAGCGATTGAATTAATTTTTTCATCATTAAATAGATTGAGATTTTTCTTTTCAACTTTGAAATTTCTCTTTAATTCTCGTAATTGTTCAATATTGAACATCTTTGTCATGATCGTCAATTTGATTTTCTTTGGCCTATTGTCTTAAATGATTCAATTCCTTGTAGTAAATGTCTTTGTTCTTTAAGTGAATCTTTGAGTTGTAATGTCGATCGAAGTTTCTTCTTAAAATTTCTTTTTTGCAAAACGGACATGTTACTTTTTCACCCTCCATTTAAATAGGGAAAATTTCTTAACTAAGGTTTGTAGGAGGTAATTTAAATTCTATAATACTATTTTTTCAATATTTTTAGAATTTAAAAAATTAATGATTTTTACTTGAATTTGACAGAAATCAGCACAATTTCTGGTGAAAACAGTGATAGATTCTTCTATTTATTATAGAAAAATCTGTAAACTAAGACTTAAAATTTTTGAAAAAATAGTATAATTATAGGACAAAATAGTACTTTTATTACTATATTGGTTTGTAGGAGGTAATTTAAATTCTATAATACTATTTTTTCAATATTTTTTTCTTATGTAAATGGAGCTACTAAAGGAATTAAATGAGGTTGGTGATTTAAAGTTCAAAGAATATAAGAAATTGATTGATTTAGAAGAAAATAAGAAGTATAAAATTGTGACATTGGATAAAATGAAAGATAAATTCGGGCTTACAATAATTACCGAGTTGGAAGATTATAAAGTACACTTACCGAACAGATTTTTTTGACTGTTTTGGATGAAAAAAAGATTAAAGAATTAAACAAAAATGAAAAAATTACACTTGGTTGTTACTGGAAAGAAGACTATTAAAGATAAAGACTGTGTTACAATTAACTTCGTGGAATAAAGATTTCGAAGATTTCTGGATTTTTTCATTAAAATAGCTTAAGAAATTAGAAGCCTACAATGAACAGTAAACAGCTAAAGATTCGGTTATTTAACATTCGTGCTTTCTCAGATTTGTTTATGGTTCAATGGGACAGTATTTTACATTGATTTTCTGACTGTCCCAAAAGTGGTCTAGGAACCCTTACTGTTTGATTTTACAGATTCGTTTATTGTCCTTTAAACAGTATTTTCCGTTGGTTTTCTGTTTACTCCAAAAGTGGTCTAGAACCGCCATATTCATATCTACTAACATTCCTAACATTGTGGATTATATTTATTATTTATGACTATCATTTGAGATTTGTTTGTTTTTGGAAGTAGATAATGTTTTTTAAAACGTTACATAAAATTAAAAACAAGTTCTAGAACCTAAAAAAAAACCAAAATTGACGTTTTTCGTATAAGACTAATTGTTTATATAGTTAAGCATTTGCCAAATTAAAAAATATTATAATACCATTACAAAAAATTAAAATAAAAAAATTCAATTCATTTATTATTTTTATGACAGAATATACTATATATATAAAATTCTGATCATTACAATTTTACGGAGTCTGACATTAATTCTTATTATTTACTACAAAATAACCATCTTAAATTGTCATCACACAATTCTGAACAATTTGAAGTATAAGATTTGAACAAAATAAGTAGAATTCAAAAGGTTAAAATTAGTTTAGTCTTTTGATATTTCAAATTAAAAAAAAAACAATAAGGTTTTTTATCAAGAATAAGAAATCTCTCTTCTATGAGTGCGTAAAATCTGACATTCTGTTGGCTATGATTGCCTAAATTTTAATTAATGGGTTATACTGTTGTAACATCCGCCATTTTCCGATAACCAGGTGTTTTACATTGTTAAATGTAAACTGCATTCTTCAAGAAATTGTCTTATTTTACTTTGGTTATTGTCACTATTAGCTATCTCACACTCTAAAAATAAACAAATAAAAAAGCGTCATATTTGATGTAAACATGTGCCTTGACATAGTACCAAAGTTAAGAACCAGGCTAAGACATTTGTGAAACAGTGCTTCAGTCGTCTTAGTACTGAAAATAGCCACCAGAGAGCAGTCATTACTCCGTATGTAGGAAGAAATAAACAATAATCAGCTGTATGTAAAAACGTTTTAACACAAGAGTAGTGCTGGTAATGCTCGGCCTGCACTCATTCAGCAGTTGAGGGGTTAATCAAATATATGTTGTGTGGTTATCTAACCTGTGTTGTTAACCCATTGGCCTTGTATCACGGAACGGTTTCCGTGACAGCTAGTCTGGGCTCAAAATTTATATCATGGAACCGTTCCGTGACAAGTACAGCGCCATCTAAATATTTTTTTTTAACTCCTTTTTCAACCAAATGTTAGTATAAATTAGACTAATATTGTTGTAACACATAAGAAACACTGCAATACTACAATTAATTTAAATTTAAATGAATAATAAGTTACTATAAGAATATTAGTGTACTACAAGAGAAACAAAATCAATATTCTTGGAATTTTCAGTATTTAGAAAAAATATTTAATCTTACAAACTATGTATATAAATACACATATTCTAGTATTGATAGGTAGAGAAATACATTTCAAATAAAATAAAAGCAACAATAGGGTATTTTATTTTATATTATTTGAGTAAAAAAACTTTTTTTTATTTAAAAAATTCCAAAACTTTTTGAGTTTGTACACCATTATTATTTTTAAATTATGACCAAATATATAACTATCTATTTATTATTAAAGCCCATTTCATGCTAATCCAAAAAGATATAAAATATAACCAAATAACTTGAAAAATAAATTTTTTATAAACATATAACAAAACTCTTACGTTTTTAGCATTTTTAATAGGATAACTCCAGTTGAGCTGATAGTAAAAATATGTATAAGCCAATGGGTTAATATATTGATGTTACTTCTGACTAAACTATCGTATTGTTACTGCAGGGAGAAGATCAACAGTATTGACAGTGTCTTGGTCAAGGATTCTTTAACGATAATAAAATGTGAACGAAGACGAGCACACTATCTACAAGTTTATAATAAGGTATGTATGGTTCTACTTTTAATCTCATCTCTGTGTAACTTAGAAAAATTATCGTAACGATAACTTTAAATTTGTTATTATTCGTGTCCTCTATTTCTTAAAATGTCAGGGCGTTTATGTTGGTGTTTGATTGCAGTTAAAGCTGATGTCAACTGTGCTGCAGACTCAGCCGACGATACAGTTGCTGCTATCAGCACCTGACTATGTGGCAGCTCTGGACCTGATCTACACAACACAGGAGCTGTTGTCCCATCACCTAGCTGGTGTCCACAGTTTCAGGTCAGTTGATCTCTCTTATTTTCTGTGGTCTGTCTGTATCTCCTTTTAGTCAGAATTCTCATTTGAAACAAATTCCTAACATGACTTGAAGCAAGCTGATCTTAAATATTTAATGTTTCTCTGTGTAATTTCTATTTGAATTTAAAAAGGAATAAAGTGTACGTTTACCCTTTAAGTGCCGCAGCATCGCTAATTTTGACGTTTTGTATTTTGATAATATTTTATATAGTACAAGCTTATTTTGGCCAAATAACCATATGTATATAATATAAGTAGCTAGTATTATAGGGTTTCTAGCGCACTTTTGGAGCCAACAGTAATTAAATGTAAAATCACATTAAAAAGAACGTAACGTGAACGTAAAACACAAAATTTATGTTCATGTTACGTTCTTTTTAACATGAACGTAAATTTTGTGTTTTAGGTTCACGTTACGTTCTTTTAAATGTGATTTTACATTGAATTACTGTTGGCTCCAAAAGTGTGCTGGAAACCCCATATTACTATCTACTTATATGTATATATACTGTATATATTCAATAGGTTCCCAACTATCGATAGATACGAGTTTTATGTCGTTTCTCTACTCTTTGATATGTGAAACATATGGTTCGGTACTTATCGGGAGGCCACTATTTTTGGACGAGTTTTCCGTATCAGGGACAAAATAAATTACTGTATTAAAAAGAACAGACTTTTTAAACTATTTTGAAATTTACAAGTTATTACGACAGTCAATGGAAAAAAAAAAATTAAGAACAATATTTTATTATTCGAAAGTGACGAATCGTGTGTCTAGGCCAGGGCCTCCTTGAAGGTTCGTTCGTCTAGGCATATTTGTTGGCGATTCGAAGTTTGACTCATAGAGTATTTTTCAATTCATTATGGAAGAAGAAAAGTATTAGGAACGTATGATGAAGTTTATTTTGGTCCCCGATAAGGAACACTTGTCCAAAAATAGTGTTGCTGTGATAACACCAAAGTACCTATGTGATGATTTTGTCTTCCAGTTATGACGTAGTGGAACGAGTACCGTGTTGCGCAACAGCCATTCTTATTGTTATGTGCCGATAACCCAGCATTTGAGTAAATACAAACTAAAATAGTAACTTACACAGAGTTTTACCGTACTTCTTTATAAAAGTAATGTAGAGATTTGAGTTGTGTCTCAGCAAAAAACTTGAGTTTTCAGTGTAAATATAATACGGTTATTTTGGTTTTTATAAAGTTACTGACACCCATATAAAGAAATGTAAGCAAGTATTTGTCTCTACATTTACTAATCATATTTGTTTGTCTTATCTCGATGTTTTGTAAAACTGCACTATTACTATGTAATTTCTAAACTCTGACAAATGAAGTAGAATTTATAAAATGTCGGTTCTGGGCAGTATTTTGTTTGTACATATAATGAAATGTTTGTTTTTATTGTTTGTTGACAAGTTGCATTTATTTTTTACTTGAACAAAAAATACAAATATTACAATTTGTAGACCACAGATTATAACCCTTTGCAGTTGGCATATAAGCTTTTGTGTACCATAGAATTGATTTAAAAGTGGCATATGGATATCACCATATTTTTGTATTTTATTGTTTAACCCATTTCAATTAAAACTAAAATTTTTAGGTAAGTGTTGTATTAAAGTGAAAAAAATTAATAAAATGGGGATCAATATATAATAATAACTTCTGATAGGTTCTACATTTTTATGCAGGAAATACACTATTAATAGTTAAGGTATTAACAAATATCCAAAATAGACCAAGGGTACAATTTACATTGCGTGAACTTTATTTTCAGGCATTTAGGCTCAGAGCTGAATGAGATGGTGAAGGTAATTGGGACTCTGATGACAGGGGAGTTTGAGCGCTACGCAACGGCAGATCTCAACAGACCACTTCTGGAGTCAGAGGACCAAGTCCTACAAGGGGTATTGAATCCTTTTTATGCTTCTAAAATTAAGTTGCATTTGGCTCATATGTTATTGTGATTAAATTTATTAGCTAATACATTATTAACCACAGGAATGTATATGTTTCATTCAATGAATCGGCAGGATAAGCTATCGTGTATCGTGCTGGGAATGCTGCGAAGGGGGTGTTTCGACTTCATCGACGCCTATCAGCAGGAAACCATCTCGGCTATCAAGGCAGCAATCAAGCAGGCTGTGATAGAAGTGGTGGCCACCAGTGACACAGCCCACCGGATCAGTGGTGACTCCAGCCTGGAGGATCAGTTTGAAGGCGTTGGCCACAGAGGAGTGGACCCAGCTGCTGAAGAATGCTGCCACCCACACGTTGCGCAGACTAGTACGAAGAGTCAAGGTGAGCTCTGATCATTAGAAATGAAAGTAGGTTTAAATTATTGATTACAGAGGCTTTACCATTATCACTGCCAATTGCCACAGTGGTAGTGTCAATCCTCCTCATGCCGTAGACGGATATATTAGAATGGCATACTTTAACAAGAACGCCAAATACTGTTCATAATGTATCTGATAGATTATGTCTCTTGGAGTTTTGTAAATAGTTCTTTTTTATTTTTATCAATAAATACGCTAATTTTAAGTCAAATGCCTTTTTTTTTACTTTTTTCTTTTACCTTTTATGATTTAATTATAATAAAAGTTAGCTTTGAACATAAAGAAACAACATTTTTTACTTGTCTTGACATTATAAGAAAGTTAATGAAATTCATTAGTGGCGTGCGAAGGCTTAAAATAGCCTGTTATAACAAACAGCTGTAGTGATCATACATGTTAACTCTTTTCTAGCTATATTGTACAATATTCCAAAATCCCCAAATATATTTAGTTTAGTAATGCGGTTTGTCTGTTTGTGATACAATAAATTTTAATATTATTGAATCTTTAAATATAACTTGTTTTCTGGCTGATTATTGATCCACATTCGCATTACCTGTTCTTTTAACTGCTCGAACCACTATCCTTGTAGTAAACATACTTACAACAGTAATCATGGGTATTTATTCTGAATGGGCCCCTATATAAGGCCCCTAAGCTCCCTGAAAATTTGAAAACAGACATACAAAATCCCTCCAGTATGTTGTTTGTTTTAGCTAGGACACATTCATGAGGTCGTAAAGCTCTACAGTTATGTTGTAGAAGATTCTTGAGCCCCAGATTTTGTAGATATGTTTTAAACCACTTTCATGTCAGTTTTCTACGTATGCCCCTGGTACTCTGCGAATCAAAACTCATGCTTTATTATGTATTCAATAAACAAACTGCCTGGTAACTGTTGTGTGTTAATTCTGTGAATTGTCTGAAAATCATAGTAGATGAGCACTTGTTCTGAATAAACTCAAACACAAGAGTATAAAAGAAAAGAATTGTAAAATTTGTGTTACTACTTTCTTACAGTTTTTTATATATATCCAATTCAACATATCTTTATCGATGGCCCTGTACTTAGTATTGGTATTATTTTGAAGTGTCTAGTCTGACAAGTTTTTGTATTATTTGTTTATACATTTATCGTTTTCAATAGTGTACATTGATATAGCAAATAAGTGGTATATTATTATTGATGAGTTAAATAACATTAAAATTTATTATAAAAAAAGTATGTCAAACTGTTTCTAAATAGACACAAAAATATAACGTAAACTTAATATTTAAAAAAAGTTATTACTTTTGTTTAAACTTTTACAAGGTTTTGCTGCTGAATAGTTATATTATATTAGCTTAATTCTGAATTTAGAACTTAATAAAATTTAACATTTAAATTTCAGCTCAATATAAGAGTAAAAATGAACTTTGTATTTAAACACCAAAAATGGTTTTGCTTTGAACAGAAAGCTGCTGACATAATGCAACATGCCACAGATGCCAGCACAGGGACTGTCACAACAAACACTGCAACTGAGGAGTCTTCTGCCTCTAACTTGCCTGTAACGTGAGTAACACAGTTTTCATTCCTTTTTCCAGTTTTTGTTCAATTTTAAATACTGGAAACTATTGATTATCAGGTCTGATCAATCATTTGTAGCATCACTTTTGTGAGTTGGTGTCTCAATACGTACTGATTTATCCAACAAGGTTTTCGAGACAAAAATAGTTTTTATGCTGGACTTACAAAATTATGAGTGTTCAAAGTAATTCCTTGTATTCAGTTTCTAAGGAAAAGCGGAATCAGCATTATGCATTCGGAGGGTATGTAGCTGAATTCTAATTGTCTTTAGTCTGGCCTCTAAATATTTGTTAACAACTTTGAGTGCTGGCCCTAAATGACATGTAACTCTGTAGAATGCTGGGCGTTGTTGGCGGTTTTCAAAAATTTATTTAAAAAAAAAGTATTTAAGGTATGAGAAAAATACTTACATGCCTTAATTCAGCTTACTTTCGTCTTTCTTTTAATGTGAGATTGTTAGTGGTTTTTTTAAAAAACTACACATAAAAAATGTTTTTTTTTAACCCTTTGAGTGCCACAGCGTCGCTAATTTTGACGCTACGAAAAGTGCATAAAGTGCCAGCGTCGCCAATTTTGACGTTTCGTATTTCGATAGTATTTTATATAGTACAAGATATTTTGGCCAAATAATCAGACGGCTGTATTCAATAGGTTCCAAACTATCAATAAATACGAGTTTTATAATTGTTTCATTACTATTTTAACTGTGAAACTTATGTTGTTTGGGTACTTATCAAGAAGCCACTATTTTGGACGAGTTTTCCTTATCGGGGATCAAAAAATAAATTACATTGTTAAAAACAACTGACTTTATTTAACCTATTTTGGAATGTTCAAGTTATTACGACAATCAATTAAATCAAAAACTATAAGAACAACGTTTCATTATTCGGAAATGTCAGGCCATTCGTGTGTCTATTTGGAGACGATTTGGAGATAAGAAGTATGACTCATCGAGTATTTTTCGATTCATTATGGAAGAAGGAACGTATAATGAAGTTTTATTTTGATCTCTGATAAGGAAAACTCGTCCAAAAATAGTGGGCTGTGATAAGTACCTGTACGATGATTCTGTCTTACAGTCACGCGACGTAGCGGACGAGTAACCGTGTTGCGTAACGGCCTTTCTTATTGTTTATGTGCCGATAACCAAGCATTTGAGTAAATACAAAATAAAATAGTAACTTATATAGTATTTTACTGTATTTCTTTACAAAAGTAATGTATGAATTTGAGTTGTGTTCAAGCGAAAAACGTGAATTTTCAGTGTAAATATTATTAGGGTTATTATTTAGTAAAATGTAAACTTTTATGTAAATATGTTAGCAAGTATTTAGTTTCTAAATTTACTAATCATAATTATTTGTGTTGTATTAATGTTTTATTAGATTTATTGGGAAAAACTACATCATTACTAAGTAATTTCTAACCTCTGACAAATGAAGTAACAGTTTATAAAATGTCGGTACGGGGCAGCATTTTGTTAATACATATAATGCCATGTTTTTTAAAATCCTAGAATAAGATATTACACATGGGTTTTTATTTATAATCATATGGCCTTTATCATGGTATAAAGAAAAAAAATCTTAAAAATACCGTATGCACACAAATTAGGTTGAAACTTAACTTTTTATACAAAAGTAAAAAACTTTTTTTATAAATACTGAAATTTTTATATTTTTTTAAATCAAATTTTATTTGTAACGATGTGTATCATATTCTGCATTTAATAAGAAAAAAAAACAACAACAAAATTATGGAAATCTGTTTGGTAGTTATTTTACAACAGCTTTTTTTCCAAAAGCTTACAAATATGCGAAAAACACGCGTGGCACTTTATGCATATGCCTTCGGAAAGTACCCGTGGCACTCAAAGGGTTAAAACATATATTTTTGGAAAAAAAAATATTTTTTTGACAGTTTTTTTATCTAACTTACTAAACTAAGCATATATACAATTATTTACAATGACCCATTTACAAATATAAACTGTCCTTTGAATAATACAAATAATGTTTTTATGTTTTGTCAGTTTTTTTTGACAAAAAAAACTATGCCGTCATATTGATGCGTCGGCATCACTTTCACTGTCAGCACTGTTTTCAGCATCTGTAACATAATAATATACTATGTAAAATATGAATATAATTTTCATTTTATTCATAAGAATAGAATATTAGTTGAATAAAGTTAATTTAATATAATACAAATTATAGTTTGATTCACGAAAACAATAACATAACCAAACTTTTAGACTGATGTTTATATGATAAATAGACTTACTTATTCTTACCTGAAGTATGTGTCTAATCTTCTTCCATTAAATCAAGGATCAATGTCAGAATCGTCAAAAATACTATCTACACCAATAAAAACTAATCTTCATCTAATACATCACTGATCGCAACGTCGTTCAAGCTGCGAGAATCCATGATTGCGACATCGACTGCCGGCTGCAACGAACGTCACGTCAGCGGCACGTAAAACAACGCGACCGAAGTTGCTTTGTCCTTAAACTCATACAATACATCTGACGCTTTCTAGCGGTGAATTATGTTACTAAAAACCCAAATAACATTGTAGAGTAGGCAAAACCCGTTTTAAATACGGACAATGTAATATAATACCAATTGAAATGACAACCACGTAAAACTACGGGATTAGCATTCTTCGGAAGTTTCGCCGTTCCGTAAAATTACGGGATTAGCACTCTAAGTGTTAAGAGACGATGTAAACTTTCACTTAGTACCCATAAATACAGTTTATTTTTCGCTGTTTTGTAATGGTTGGAGATAGAAAAGAAATTTAAATTTAATCAGTTTTTTACGGTCTTTATTCAATATAGTTAACAACCCTACCCTCACAATTAAAACATTTTTGTTTAATGGGCTTTTTTATTTATATAGGCCATGTGTGTTATTATTTAGAAGTCTGTGTTATGAAGTATCAAAAACAAAATATATGGTGTGGGTTTCATATTTACAAGGAGTAGTAGTAAAAACAAACATAACTCTGTATTCTATACACTTCAGACTGCCATTTTAAAAAGAAAAAGATAATTAAATTTTGTCTTTACCACAACATTTAGAATGCAAAGACCTTTACAAATAATGTACACATGATAAATGTTAATGTTTGAAAGTTTTGAGATGTAAAAATGGGAGGATGGTTTTTTGGAACACCTTGTTTTTTACAGAGCTGAAATTATTTTAAAACAAATTTTTACGTGTTGATGTAGTGGGTAATCTGTTTAAACTAAACCTCTGTGTTTAGTGTCGTTTGACCACTAGACATTTGAGATGGGTGGTTTGAAACACCCTTTATCATTCTATCGGTCTTAGCCACTGACATATTACAAGATTTACTGTTTAGTGAACCTGCCATCAATATTGCAGGGATTACTTTCTGAGCGCAGAAGACCACGCTAAGGTGAGTCACAAGCTCAAGCAGCTGCTAACGTCTACTTGTCAGTACACGCAGGAACGCTGCGCCCAGCTGCTCTCCAGCAAGAGTATCATCTGGCCTGACGAGAAGTGTCCCACCATCACAGAGTTAGTACCACTCCTTTTATCCATTTCATAAAACGTGCTGTATAAACACACTTTCTGAAACCATGCTTAGCCTGCTGGTATTTTTTCATAGTTTCAGCTACGAAAGAATACATGTAGTTTGTAAGCATTGATTGACTTGATTACCTTGAATTCTTCAAGTTCAGTTATTTTTACCTCACAGACACGTTGAACTGTTGGAGATTTTTGGCAAAAAGATTAATTGTACTGACATAAGGAATAGTGGTTTTGAATCCGTTTATAACAATGGCTTGTTGGCAGCAGCAAGGAGAGAGACAGAGACTCGCACTGGCTGGCAGAGAAGGCGACACTGACACAGCTGAGTGAGCTGTACCAACACGTGGAGCTGCTCAGTCGGGAGTGTGAGGCCGTCTGTCCCTGAGGCTCCTGCGTCGTACCTGCGGTCCTGCCTTCCGCTCTCAGGTCTGGCACCACTTAAATATCAGTATCTGTATGAATACACTTTAATCGCAAGGAGCTTTTAACCCTCCAACTGGGGACCGACGGCACAGAACGTTCATCAATACCACTTGTGAACTGATAAAGGTCCAACTTTCCCTCTATTATTACGCTACAACCATTTAAGTTATAAAGACATGACTTGTACTAGTTGAAATCCTCTACTCTAAACAAAAAAATTTACTATACACTTTTTTGAATTTATGTTCAAATAAAAAAAAATACTCTTGTAAGTGTATATTTTTATTATTTTAAAATATTTCTGGTTTCTAAAACACCTAAATGGCAAGTGGCAAAACACCTATATAGTTGGTAATATGGCCGATGGTTCATATGGCATACCATATTTTGTATGGTATTCCTATTAAATGGCCTAAAAATTCAGCCTATTAAATGGCAAGAATTTTTAATATCACTTGGCACATTCTTGTGTACAGGGTGTGGTAAAAAGATGGGGGTTCAATGATATTTCAGTAGGTATTTCTGAAACTTAAGCAACTTTGCCATTTGAATCGATCTGAAGCTAAATTTTCTTTTCTTACCGTTTGAACCGATAACTTTTTCAAATTGAAAATTTAATGGAGAATCTAAAAATGATGTAGTTTGCTCAATGTCTATGCTTTGCTGAGAAATATCAAATTTACTTACAAAAACACGAGGTTTTTTTAGAAAAACTGAAAATAATTCATTTCAGCAGACTTAATTTTTGGAGTTAGACTTTTTTATAACCGCCATTGTATCACACTTACATTGCGTTAACCCAAAAAATTTTGTCACACCAAGAGCCACTCACCCTGTATAACACTTATTACTTACATTAAGCACATATTTTTTAAATATATCTAAAAAATTATGCTGTTGCAAAATACAAAAACCAGTGTGTCATTCTGGGAATTTCTTATTATCTGTCGGAGGGTTGAGAGGTTGCTATCACAAATCATATTTAAATTTGTTATTTGGCGCAGGCGAACCGGTTCATGCAAAGGTTCCACTTTGAGAGGATGACTAAGCTGTCCTCTAATCTTGGACAGTGAATCCTGGAGACAGGCAGAAGTTCCGGTGGAGTTTCAGCAACTGCTGGACCAGATATCAGAGACCGGTAATGTTGGGATAAGCTAGTACAAAATTAATGGTTCATGAAGAGATTGCACTTTAAAGAGATAATCAAACTGTTATTGATTTTCGGCAGTGATTACCGAACACAAAAATAGGGATTTTTTTTGGTCTAGTCTAACTAGCCTACCTTGTTCATATAGGAGTTTAAATTTTAGAGAACCACCTACCTATTGCTGATCTACTTCTGTGGTTCTGGAAGTAGTTGAGAGAGGATTAGGGAAGATTTGAAAGAAACACAATCTGCAAAGTATCAACAAACATTTTACACAAGATTATGCATGAACTTTGTTCTCTACCTGAAAATGAATGTGAAACAAGGAATAAAATCTTAATTTATGGATACCATGTTCAGAAAGTAATCTCCATTGGGATTCTAGTATTTATATACCTGCCCTGGGAGAACAATTCTGGATGCAGCAATAGTTTTTTCTATGAATTTTTTGTGAAGCTTTATTGACCAGTTGTGTACAGCTCTCACACTGTCACATTACATGTGGGGGGATTATAAACTTGACTGTACCATGGGTGTAAGAAGGAGAACTATTGAGGCTGAAGGAGTAGGCACCAACCTTCCCCCAAAATCATTATCAGTTCTTTTGCCGTGAGGAAAATAAATGAGTGAGGTGAGGCTGTCCTGAATGGGAAAACCAAACTTGAAGAAAGATTGGCAGGAGAAGTTTGCACTCTCATCACCAAGCAACTGGGAGTGTGTTTGCTCTCCAAAGGTTTCAGAATTTGTCTGGTAGTTCATGGCAATAATGAATTACAGTATAAAGTTTGGTTTTATTCTCTTTGAAATAACCAAATAATTAAATGATAAAATGTTGGCACCAAAGTAACTTCCACTCATGTACTTTACAGTTTTGTTTATTTTGTTGTTTTCTATGATTTTTATCCTTTAACGGTCTCATCAGAATTTTTAATATCAGACAAAAATATGTAGTCTATAACAGACTCTTTCATTGAAATCAAGAAAATCAGTAAAAACTATACTTAGTAATTAGACTATTTTGTATTTGCAGGTAAATTCTCATTATCAAGAGATAAGACTGATAAAATTGAACTCTGGGAGAGATCGGAAACCTGCCAGCTTTCTCTTTGTTGAAGGGGACAAGTTCGCTGTTGTTGGGTAAGTTGTCCCAATGCACTAACAGATTAATTGGTTACTGAAACCTACACTCACTGTTGTTGTTGTTTGTGTATTTATAACAAATAAACTAAGTTTTGGCAGAAATCATTTTTGTAACTGTAAGAATGCTGGTTGAGCCATATCTTATCAGAAAACTAGTAAATATTGCTATTAGTAGTAATCCAATATACGTTTTAACATTAACACTTCTGCTGATAGATTAGCAGAGAGGCCATCCGACTGGGAGCAAGCAAGAATTTAACGCAACCGTGAATAAGCCGGGAATTGTACGTAACCGTAAATAAGCCGGGAATTTTATGCAAACCGTGAATAAGCTTGGAATATTACGCTACCTCAAATAAGCCGGGAATCTTCCAGTAGAACCGGGAAAAACCTCCAACACATTTTTTCAGTCTCTAAAAACTTATGACATCAAGAAGTAATTTGACAGCTCCTTGAATCAAGACCTGATTAATCTTGATACCGTAATTTTCGCGACGTGGTCCGTGAAACTGTGAATAAAGATTGAGACATTGTAGCAAGCTTCATCTGACGCCGGTTGATCCAAGGTTGCGATGCCTCCACTAGTGTAAAGAAGTTTATCTCTTCCGTGTCACGGCCCCCTCCGAACATGTAATAATCCATTGTACAATTAAATGTCGGCTGACCTATCGTCTCAGTCCTCGGCCACTATATCTGCGGTTCGTTATTAGCGGTAAAGCGGAAAAGAGCGGTAGTAG
>NW_025783005.1:0-31813 GCF_021130785.1 Homalodisca vitripennis | reverse complement strand
CCGGATGTAATGGATACGCACATCTCGCCCAGACGCGCCCGAATGGGTGAACAAAAACCAGGGAAATTGCTTGCATTAACGGCAGCGGAAAATGCTTATTTGTAAAATAAAACCGTGCGCACAATGGGTAAGGGATGGACACAGCCATGCTGATATGAAAAAATTGTTACTCACCAATGTATGATGGAGAGATTTGGCAGAGGCGTGGTCAATGAGCTGGCGGGAGAAGAACATCAAAACTGAAGAAACAAGGAGCGGAGTGGAGGCCGGGAATTCGAAAAGTGAAGTTCGGGAGTGTTTGTGTTTCGTGTGCGGAAAAATATCTCTAGGCGTAATAGGTGTGATGTGAAATAAAAATGTAAGTAATTTTAAGAACTTAGTATATTTTAGTGTTCATTTAATCATTTTCAATTCCATATCTATTTAAATGTTCACAATTTCGAAAATGTAAATTCATGTAAATGTTTAGCTATTTAAAAGAAAGTTTCTCACGTTAGTCCATGAAACTCATAATTATAGCAACACTACAAAATTTACTAGTAAATGTTATAACGAAATAATTTAAAATAAATTTGTAATGAATAATTTAATATTAAATATGTCTTCAAACTATTAAGGTATTAAAATTTGTGCTTAATATATCGGTTGACCCAATCAATTGTTAATTAAAATTTGTAATCAATTTAAAGAGATGTTGTCAAAATAAAATATGTGTTGGCTCATTTGAGGGTATTTGTACTGCCAATGTAATCTAATATTAAATCCTCTCACAGCAACCCTTGCTCATAGTATGTCACAAGCTTAATCTTAAACTAAACCAAACTTAAAAACCTTACATGGTGGAGGCGCTAAAACTCGGTTGGCATTCAAATTCCTCACATGGGCAAGTACATAGTTTCATAGGCTAGGTATAAATTAGAACTAAATAATATTCATAAGAAAGTATTTAACTAAAATAGCCTACTTCAGTGACAAACCACTCATTTACCTAAAAACAAATTAAATTTCCAATAACTCAAAATATTTTCAAACCCGTAATTAGAGTAACGCCAAGTAAACTAACGAGGTACGTCAATGGACATGTATAATTAAATGGAAACCATACTACATGAAGATTTATTACCATTAGACACATATAGGACTTCCAAAAGTGACATAATAAAAATATATTAAATGAAAATGGGAATACTATCTAGAGACACAGACACTGTAGCAGACCTCAGACATATCCTAGCGGCACTTAAGAACTTAACACGTATAAGCGCAAGTCACCCTAATATTTAAAACCATATTTAATAATTTAACTACACGAAAAACTCACCTAAGTGAAGACGGACAGGGAAAACTATAAGGATCTAGCTACAATCGAGGATTTTCTAGTGCAGAGAACAAATTTATACGACATAGTACATAACCCTGAGGCGGACATCAAGACACAAGCACCCCCAACCTTAGCACAACATTACGAGCCACTCACACTACCTGACAGAACGAAACACAGTAACCATGGGGGGAAAACATACCGTTATATCATGGGACTTACACAGGTCTCCAGAGCGAAAATCCACAAGATTTTTTAGACAAATTCCTAGTGGCAGCAACTTCAAACAGATGGGACAGAACAACACTAAAGTTAATTTATTTCCCAGCCCATTTATCAGGCACAGCACTAAACTTGGTTCAAATACTACAAGCAAAAACAACGAGGGGAAGTTATACAATGGGATCATCTTGCTAAAAAGTTTCATACAGGCTTTCACTCCATTAGCACAAACCCAGAGTCTACAAATTATTTTAGAACACAAAATACAGGGAGAGAACGAGCCAACACTAACCTTTTTTTAGATATCATATTAACAACATGCCGAAGATATGACCCCCTACAATACAGGACAAGCAAATTATACATTTTATCATACAGGGACTAAAACCAGAAATCTGTGAACGAGTTCTAGGCCTGAAAAACGACACCTTAAGTGATCTAGAGAATAATTTAAAAATTACAGAACAGCTAGTTCTAACACAAATGAAAAACAAAGAAAGGTACAATCGGGTTGCAGCAAACAGACCCTATAGTACACCCTTATATGAACAAAACATCATCCATAAACTACAAACAGAAGTTAACACCCTAACCAATTTAGTAGCTACCCTAACTACAAACCAAATTTCAAATCATAACCACAGGTACGAAAGGTCTCCATCCCCGTATGAAAACTCAAAATATAAGCCAAGATATGATAGAACACCTAGTCCTCACCAGAATAGATATATGGAAAGCCCAAACTACCCCAAACAAACCCAAAGGCCACCTATGATTAAACACGTTACCTTCAGTGATAGGAGAAGACAAAACCATTCCCAAATACAACCTGCTAGACAAAATAGGTATTAGCACTATTTGCCGTAAAGACAACCATAATAGTGAACAATGCTGGTTCAAGCAACGTTCATTAACTTCTCAACCCCAAAGTAACTGCTTGGCACCTAAAACCAACAATACACAAGAGCTGTTCTGCAGGTACTGCAAGCGAACAAACCACAATATCGAATCATGTTACAAGTCTAATTATTATAAACAGAATCAACAAAAAAACGGGAAATAGGGGGAGGTCACACTAACCCTTACCGAACTTCCCCCTTATCAAAAGCGAAAACAAATAACACCATAGATCTTAACCAAAGGAATCGACAAACTTACAAATGTATAAAGTCTATGACATTTACTCCAACTAACCCCAAAGTACTACCACTATCAACCCCTGGAAAGGACCAGTTCAGAAGTGATATTTAAAGCCATAGATTATAATCAAAAATTCCCACCCTTAAGGAAGATGGAATAAATTGAACAACCTATTATGCAAAAGGCCTATACACACCATGAAACTTCAATCTGCGTTCAATCCAACCCCAACCCTAAGTGAACCAAACCCCTCGGGGACAACAAATATAAGTAAACCCAGTTTTACAAGAAACCTTGCAGTCTCAGAAAATTTCACAGGACAGATAAAACCTAGCGTATTAAAGGTAGTAGCGCACGGAAAACAGGACCCAGATTGTAGTATAGGGGAGGTAAACACACATACTGGATTGGAAGAAACCATTGAGATAGACACTATACAGATTTTAAATCACATAGAGCAACAGAAGAAACAGAATATGATAGATTGTACTAACTTGCAAGAAATAACGCAAGACAGGATACACAGACCAAGGAAAAATAAAACATTATTATTAGAGGATATTTATGAACTCATATTTTAATTGCGAAAATAAAACTACGAAGAAGATACCTGTCCTAACAATAGACGTAGCCTTGGACCACAAACCCTCGACATCCAGTACCCTGCATTATAGATACAGGATTGTAACATAAACATTATTAGGAGCAGACCTAGTTTGTGCAACAAGATTAAATACTAGCAACATACCCTCGTTGATATCGGCTAAACGGTATACCATTAACAGTTTTGGGTTCGACAAAAATCGCCATAAAAATTGGCAAAGTAATACTTGAAGACACGTTTTATGTGACACCTGATCTAAACAGCCCAATATTGGTAGGAAAACATATTCCTATTTCAGAACTGCATGGAGTTAAAACTATAAAAATAAAACAATAAAAAATTACCAAATATCAGATTGAACATATAATACCTATGAATGAACAGTGGCAGTTAGACATCAAGAATTTTAAAAACACACAGGAGTTAGAAGTACAGCAAATAAACAGATGTAACAGCCCCACAAGACATAATTATAGCACCACATCAGCATATTAGGATTAGCTCCTTAAAAGGTATAGAGTCTCGAACAGCCATCGAAACAGATAGGAATCTAAGAATAAAAAAGAAATGTCATGCATATCTTTCAGAAGGGGAAGATGGTACAGATACAATTGTAAATATTTATAATGCAATCAAAATTTCCCAAAAAGGATACCCGCACATACTACGATAGGACATATACATTACCCAACTCTTGAAGCACAGCCTACCCTGGAACACCATCCCACTACAAGTGACACAGGAAAAAACAATATTGACAGATAAGGACGGCATAGTATTTGATATCTCACCACATTTAACCCTCCAAGAACACAAAAAAGATTTTAACTTGTGCCCGAAAGTTAATTTCAACCTGTACAAAAAATTAATTCTAGCATGGTGGAGGTCCAAACACAGAATTTTATTTGAGCGTTATTTATGTCTATCACTCATTAGGCTAATTAACGTATCATTTTTCCAGCCAGGAATATGTTAAAATGTATATCTGTTTGCATATCTTTCCGCAGGGCATCTCTGGATTGAAATGAGCTGTACTTTTGAAATTGTGCATTCTACCTCAGAGAACCCTATATACTACGAAACACCTCGTGTGCTGTACTACTCCTTTGTATTTTCTGAGGTATTTTGAGTATTTTCTCGAGTATTCCATTCTTATCTTTCAGGTCTGTTTTAAGCTATTTAATTTTTTGTTTCAGATTCTACAGATCACGTGCAATTGGCTTAAGGAGTAATGAAATTGGTAAGTTTGTAGAGAAAATCGTAGCTAAACGAAAACGAATTAAAATATGAACATAAATATTAGAAAGTTACTGACTAAATAGAGATTCGTCTATAATTATGGATATACATGTAAAATCCGGTTTTAGATATTATAAATACATTTACTATTTTCTGTCAACCCATGTAATGGGTGACAAAAAAATTTTTTTGTTTGTTTAAAGGTTATTTTTTGACGGATGGGAAGGATTGTGAAGGAAACGGGATTTGTCCGGACATTTGCCATCGTTCAGTGAAACAAGAAATCAGTAACACTACTTTTCGAGATCTGCAATCTGATCTCTTCTTCAAGTAAATAACTAACCTAATACATAATTACAAATTATGTTACAAAATCTGGACATCCCTTTCTACAAATTTCAAAACTGGTTAAGTAAAATACACTTTTTACCAATATACTCGTGAGAAAGATGTTGTTTCATTGTTTCTGGGCATTTTCAACGCAAACATGCATTGCAAGAGAAAACCTGGAGCTGGTAAAGACTCTGCTATCACATGCGGAATCAAATTGGAAACTCAGCGCTACCATTTTATCTTAACTTTACATTGCAAAAGTTCTTCCTTATTAGATGCTAGCTATGTTTTTTGCTGAGACGTTGGATTAAAGCGACCTTTTCTTTTCATATCCAGTGAGAAAAAAGAACATTTACTTCTTTGCAGTAATTAACTCTTGTACTAGATCCAAGATTATGAGGATTTTTAAATACTATAGAAAGTACTGTCACAAACCAAAGTAATTATAACATAATCAAAAATTTAAAGTACCAAATTAAACTCTATCTACTTATACATTATTGTAATATATTTTGATACTGAAACTGAATTTTTTTCAGATAAAATAGATGTTTTTATACATCTACTTGAGTTTTCGAATAAAACTAGTATTTCTTGATAAACGCTTTTAAACCAACACATGTGTAATTTTAGAAGAATTATCAGCTGAATTGATTCAAGTCTTGTCTTTCACCAAGAACTTATATTATTTGAGACAACCTCTTTATAGGGCAACTTGACTCCAAAACGACTAAGTTAAAGTAACTTTACTTTTTACAAAACATTTGTTCACTAAACATTTTAAATGAAAATTTTGTGTAAACACCGAAATTTTAGTAGATTTTTTTATTATTGCGTATGTATTTACAAGTTAATATACCTCGCAATGTAAATATAAATAATACCTGTAAAAAATACTAATACGTTATTGACATAAAATTGAGTTGTCTGCAAGTTTAGTTTTCTGATTCCATTTCCCAGAAACTAGGATCCCTTTCATTAATACAGCGTTTCGGGGGAAAATTGTATAGATGAAAGATTGTTATTAGAGATGTAAAAATAAAAAAAAAATTGTACCTCTAACTTTCTAAATACTTTACACCTAAGAACGCCTAAAAAAACTTACAAATCATAATGTGTAATGTCACTGAATCAATGCTGAAACTAACTGCGAAAGTTATCTTTTTAAAAACAGCTCAAGTAGTTTCCAAGGAAGTAAATTATATCAGTATGAATACTAAATATGGCTTATTTTGAAGGCAGAACTCTAAATTTTGTTTTAGTTAACCGTTGAAATTTGCTTCTACCACACGAACACAACTATATTTTTATTTGTTTAGTGAATGTGAATAAATGTTTCCAGAACGGTAAAAGCCTTATACATTTGATAATCATAATATTTCGTTTTCTGCCCCTTACCATAGACTTCTTAAATACCTTATAATTTTGATGAGAACGCCATTTTGGCCTTAATCGTTTCAATTCATCTATTATAGGAAATTAAAGTTAAATTTCAATGACGTTTCCACTTATTCGCTATTGCTATAGTGCATACAATGTGCGCTTTGTAGTTCCCAGTTTTTTAGTGAACTTATTTTTGTGAGAGTCTTATTTTTATCAACAGTACCTCCTTCTTAATAAAATCACATAGATCTAAGTCTGTAAAAAAAGTGTTTACTCGTCATTATGATCTGGAATTACCCTTCGTAGAAATCTTGCTTGGTAAAGTATTCTACGTACTGATATAAATTGCATTGGACTGGCAGGGATTGCGTAAGGAGAACGCTGGTAAGTGATAGTGTAACATAATAAAAAATATTTGTATAATTTTTACATTTCGCACTATACAAACAAAAGTTTGTTGTAAACATGCTAAATTATCACGCAGAATGTTAAGTTGAAGGTGGTTTTTCTCATGGCTCTATAAAAATATATGCTTAGCCATTAGGCCTCTATCTTAAAACTGAAATAAAAATTTTGTGCTTGACTGATACGTGAAGATGGGTTCAGGAGTTCGTTTTTAGTTTTCGGTTTTTACGTTTGACAGAGGGAAAGGTTTTAAATATGTCATGCCCTGTTCTTACTGCAAAGTCACGTTCCAAAAATATTTGAGAACATTGCTTTAGGCTCACGCATTAATTTCGTCAGGTGTAAAATACGATTTTTTAAGTGCATGTGCGAGAAGTTGTACCTTGTGTACATTGATCGGTGTTGAGGGTACTAGCACCTCTCTTTCATTTAATTTTCTATCTTATTTCCATGACTTTACAATTATTCTTTTCCATTTTATAATGGTGCCAATTTAAAAAAGGCCTGTTTGAATATTTACTATCTTAAGAACTTAAAATCGACCTATAAATATAAAGTTTATTATTTTTATTCTTGTATTTTAAAACTATATAATTTTCAATTATACATCTAAGTCATTCATAATAACTGGATTGTGTTTAAACGACGTAAGTTATCCAACTTTGATAAACTAATTTCGGGAAAACATCATGTCAAATACATTTTGTTCTTTTTAAGCATGAATCTGCTCAATATAATTAAACATTACCTTTCTATACATATTAAATGAAGACGCACCGACCGGAAGCTCTTGCTGTCAAGTGCTGCCGGAAATGAGGCTCCGGATCTTACCTTCAGCTTGTAGTACGTCTTAGTCCGCTCAGGTAGTACGTTCAGTTTATATAGGCTGGCTTATGTAGTATAATATTAAGGCCCATAATAACAGAAAACATCGAATTTTTAAAATTATAAAAAGTGTTATTGGGATAATAAAAATCTTACGACCGAAACAATTAAAGTACATTGGCTCTATAGTTATAAAAATACCTTAAATAAATATGACTGCTATACAAGTAAAGTAATCAATCTCACATCAATTTCAAAGTACCTGTAACTCATTCAACTCACAAGCTTGTTCAAATTATTGTAGAATGTACCAAGACGTTAATGAATGGGATACAATGTTTGACTGATACATATAATCGATATACAAATTCTAATTAAACTAATTTTGTCTTTAAGATACTAATAACGACCTCGCGTTGATCCTAGCTGGTGGAGGTTCAAGCTTGTAGGCATTCAGGAAGTCTTAAAACTCTTGACCATTAAACCTTAGAGACCTAGATTGTGGCAGAATCCAATATCGTAGAACTTCGCGTCTCAGTATTCCCCCAAACTGTTGGAGCTTCCGGTTCCGTATGTTCTGAATTTTGGAACGGTACCGATATAAGAAAACTGGCTGCACACATCAAACCGCGTGTTATTTTGAAACCCCCTTCCTTGGCCTTGCAATAATTTAGGTAGCTCTGGTCTCAGGAATACGCGGTTTCTGGATTAACTTGGTCTGTAATTATATTTTAATTATTCTTGTTCGTCATGGTAACCAAACCATGTTTTACTTGAAGGAAACAGGATTATTCCGGACATTTGCCATCGTTCAGTGAAACAAGAAAACAGTAACACTACGTTTCGAGATCTGCAATCTAGATCTCTTCTTCAGGTAAAGAACTAACCTAATACATAATTACAAACTAGGTTAAAATAAACAATCTTACTAAAGCGTTGTGGCACGCCTAAGTCAGGGAATCACAACCTACATGTTGTTAGTCAACTTCACTAACACTAAAGACATGCACTTAATACAAAACTATACAAAACACTAATCATTAAAACTAAACTACGGAATACAGGTCACAATACGTCTTCACTCGTCTACTGACCCACCTACGACTGACCAGAGGGACTAGCCAATGGCAATCGTGACGGCAGGCTAAAACAAGATGGCGGAAATACAAGGGAAGGGGAAAAGGAATGGGCCCTTTCGTTATTATTGGTTCATGCGAGATGAACTTCTTAAAACAATATTGTGACTCCGCATTGGTTTATTACAAATAATCCCGATCCGTTTGATACTTTTGGTTTTCTCTTTAGTTCATTTTTTAGAATTGGCAACCAAAGCGGCCCTAATCTCGACTGATGGTTGACTGATTGGTTGGTCTGCCAATTTAATGTATGTTGCCTCAATTAATTTCCTTTTGAAGAAATTTTGGTTCCCGATGTATTATGTGGGCTTCATCCCAATTCATATGATGGTCTTCGGACCAACAATGGTGTGCAATTTTTGACTTTTCTGTGAAACCCTTTCTCGTGTTTTCTTTGTGTTCTTTTATCCTTACGTTTTAGTGGTCTTTTTGTGTCTCGCCTATGTATTCCCTATTGCAGCTACATTTTATACTGTAAACACAGTATTTGGAATCCTGTGTGCCATTTTTTGGTTTTGTTTTTACGAGACTTTGTCTAAGAGTGTTGTGTTGTTTTAAACGCGGTTCTAATGTTGTACTTTCTACCTACTCTTCTAATTTTCTCCGATAATCCCGGCACATAAGGGATTGACATAAACGCAAATTTATCACAATTCTGTTTTTCTGACTCAGGAATGATTCTTCTGGTTCGTTTGCACTTATTAATTACTAATTGAGGGTATCCATTGCTTCTGAGATCCGATTCAATTTTTCTTAAATTCTTCTTTTAGTCCATCTTTATCTGAGCACAAGCTCTTTGCTCTATCAAAACAACGAGTAGGCTACTCCTTCTTTGACAGATTTTTGATGGTTGGATTGATAATTTAAATATTTTCCTGTGTGTGTTATCTTTCGAAAAACAGTTGTCTTAAGGACATCCCTATCTCTTAATACACACACAATCCAAAAAGGGAAGCTTGTTTTGGACTTCCACTTCCATTTGTGAGGCGGATGGAAGGAGAAATACTATTAATGTGATTCAAAAAATTATTTAATTCAATGTCTCCATGAGAAAAAATAACAAAGGTATCATCCACATACCTCCACCAAATCTTCGGTTTGAAACTGAGCTGAAGCCAAAAGCTTTTCGCTCGAATTCCTCCATAAAGATATTGGCGAAAATTGGAGACAGTGGAGAACCCATTGCCATCCCCTCATCTTGACGGTAAATTTTACCCTCTAACTCAAAAATAATTGCATTGAGTGCATAGTTCTAACAGTTCCATAATTACTGGCACGGGAAGTTTAGTTCTATCCTTTAATGTTTGGTCTTCTTTGAGACGTGATTTAATAATTCCGAGAGTTTCTGGAACTGGTACATTTGTAAATAGACTTTCGGACATCAAAACTTACCAGTTTGTCAGTTTCAGTCAACTTTAGGGATTTTGACTTCTCTACGAAATCCCTGGAATTTTTTGATGAAAGAGTCAGTTTTTTCCTACCAATGGCGTTAAGATGTCCAAGAGGACTTTAGACAATTCCCTGCAAGGTGAATCACGAGAACTAATGATGGGCCGAAGAGGGATGGTAGGTTTGTGGATTTTGGGAAGGCCATGTTTTACTTGATCGAATTCGTATTGTTTCCTTTGTTCTATCTTAAGATGTGCAAATCTTGTAAACCTCACCTCGTCCTTGACATTACAAACGGAAGACTTCACTAACGGAAGACTTCACTTGGAAAGAAAGTAACTTCATCAGGCATGATATGATATCCTGTCATTGTAATATCTGAACAGATTTAATCTTTCAGTCCTGTTTGTTTTTGTTACAAATAAAAAATTTTTGAGAGTCTTTAACAAAGTAGCAATTCAACGCGAACGGTCACCTCCATGTATGTTTTTCTAGCCGAAAGATTGGTTTACATTGCGTTGTTCATACAATTGTTTCGGTTTAAAACGGTATATGTTCCCATTTATGGTTTATGCAGGAATTTATTACAAGTTCAGCTGCTTTAGAGGTAATTTTTTGTAGGTCTTTATGATATATTATATAGGTATTAATAATATATACAGTGAGGTCCTTTTGACGCATGTTACATACAATAGATTATCGTAAGGGATCGCACAATTGTTATTAAAAATTTTATAAGAAACATGATTAGATATTTGGAGTGTGAAATTGATAAATTACCATATTTTTTTATTATAATTCGTTTATTAATGAGCTTCACATTTTAAGCATAATGACAAAAACTAGCAAACAATCAGTACATGTAAAGAGTTGCGGATACATACGTTGTTTATAACAAGTAACAAATATCAACAATATATTATACTAGTGTAAAAAATATTGAAACCATTACTGAAGCAAAAAGGATATACATGGAGCGGTTTACAGTGAACTACATCCTGATGGAAAGAATTTAGACAAAAATATTATACATTATAATTATTTTTTACAAATTATTTATATAAATTGTAATTTTGACAAGGAGAGTCCAGGGACATGCTAAAGGCAAAATAAAAAAACAAGATTTAGTGTCGTATATGATTCACTTCAATGGCATATACTCATTTCACCTGACTAAAGTCCAAAAGTTACTTCCAAAAGACCACCCTCCAAGGATTGAGTGTTGGACTTCCCAACTGATATAAATTGTCATATTTACAACCTAAATCATTTTAAGAAAGTTTCATTTACAGGTGATGCTAGATCTTTCAGAGTTGGTATATTACATTCACATAGATTGTATAGTTGGGCACTAGAGAATCCTCTACAAATACTCGTATACGATTAGGTTTCAACAGTAGCAGTTTCGTTTAAATGTGTGGTGTAGTATACTTGAAAATCACCTTCTGAGCCACATACTAATCCGCCCCATCTAAATGGAAACATTTACCTCGAAGTTGTAGAAAGAACGTTCCAGATTTTTAGATGGCATTCCAAATTTTAAGAAATTGTGACCTTTTGTTTGTGCATGATAAGGCAACGATTCGTTTTTAGTTAATATTGTGACTGATTACCTCAATGATACATACCTTAATTTTAGGTAAAATAAAAAATTCCTTATCCGCTGTTGTATATGAAAGACTTAATTATAAGGCTTAAAAACTCTATTATTTATCAACCGAATTTAACAGATTTGATTTGATTAGTTTTTGTAAATTAAATTTGCAATAAATATTGATTCAAGACATTTTTAAGTACTATTTACAGTTTTGAGATACTATATTTTGAATACTTAAGAAAAATCTGCCATTTTGAAATGGAAAGTAATTATGTGTTTACATTTTTGATATTTTCTCTTTAATTAGCTTAACATAAATACCGACTTTAACGTTATTCGCTCAACCGGTGAAATATAATCTGTTTGATAAAAAAAAACATAATTACAAACAGGCACTCAACAAAGCGGGATAGAGCATATATTAATATTAACTTTTAGCTTGTTTTAGTGTCAGCTATCATATGTTTAAGTTATGCGAACCATTCGCGAAACATCGTATATATGGATAAATTTAATATATATTAGTTTTATATGTTAATTGCAAAGGTCCATTATATTTACAAAAACTAATACAAACAATAAAGTAAAACATTAATTATAATAAAAATTACTAATATTATTTAAAAATTGAAAACTGTGATTGAATATTGAAATAATTCCTAGGGGCTCAAATTGCTGTAGTTAAATTGAAGTATTCTCGAAAAAATATTTGGAATGCATCTAGTAATCAAACATCGACTCATGAAACCGGCTATAAAGCTTTACAAAATAAACCAATTGTTTTGTGGCAATAATAAAAAAACTAATTTCAAGTAACCTTAAATAACTTATATGGTAAACAAAAGGGTTTTAAGTTTTATATACAGTGTAAACAATCATTTAACATAGAAATTTACAGTTTCAAACCTACCATATTAACGAGCTTTACAATATTTTGTTTTGTTATTTATTTTTTTTATCAAAATAAACGGATATCCAATGTTGTTAAATGTGAATTTTATGCTCGTATATATTTTATCCATTTGCAACATGTTTCTCTGATATTTCAATAGTATCATCATTATTTCTTCAGTTGTTGGACAAAAAGACTGTAAATAATTCCCTGAAACATCGTTATAAAAAGGTTTTTGTAGTTTACGTCAGGTATGCGACTAGTATAAATGTTTGTACGATTACAGTTACAAGTGGGCAGAGTAAACTGCTGGCCCAACTGTTATCTCTGACCACACCTGAAGCTGTTAGTCCAAGTAATTATTGCTGCTGTGAGGGCCTGGGGTGTTGTTTGTCCAAACATTACACGTTTCAAACTTACAGCAAATAAGTCCCTGTAACGAAAGTTTGTAGTTTGGGTTGCAGTTTGGTTCCGCATTCAACGAATGTAAATGTTTGTACAATTACAGTTACATTTGACTGGAGGGGAGCGGAGTTTTTGGACCAAAAATATTTTTAGCCCGTAAATTTCGCGTCTAGAAAATAATTTAACTTAATACAGATCTTATTATAATGAGTGTTTTATATTAAAACTGTAATCAATTATGGTAAGTCACTATCCAATAATCAGGGAAATAAACCCATAAATTACGTAAATTAAATACCACTAAATTTTCAGAACACACTCTCAAGCTTAATTTAAAACGCCTTTCAATAAAAACTTTTATTCCAAACATTTTATTTTAATTTCTCTCTCGCAAATAAATGTGTTTAAAATAACAATGTATGTTTACAAATACATTTAAATATAAGCTAGGCCAAGAGGAGGCAACATGTTTTGAACAAGAATTTTTTGTTACATAATAACATAAAAGTGCAATTTATAACTTAGAATGTTATAAACAGTAAGGCAATATTATTTGAAGATGAACGTTTATAAACAAAATTAATATAAGCCACAATATAATTATTTTTTATTTTATTATTATTAGAATTTTAATAAAAGCACTAAACTAATGACATATTAACTATGTAATTTAATATGTAATAATACCTATATTATATGAACATCGTATGGAATATAGTAGATAGCAATAATCCAAATATATTACCAAAACTTATATTGATGAATATTGTATAAAAATCCTTTGGAAAGGAGTCAGAAAATTTGTTTTTATAGTGTTAATGATAAAATATCCTTGATTTGTTATACTTTTTCATAACCACTGTAATTGAAATCCAAATAATTTATTTTCTAATTTTTATAAGATTACCCTACATAAACCCTACACTTTTGAATTTAAAATATCAGCAGCAGGTTTGACTGCTAAACAGAGAAGTATATCAGCATATTTGCGTGGTAAATTCGCATACTATGTAAGGTTTTAATTAACCACATGTTTATTCTTATAACGTTTCTTATAGTTGCTGTTTTTGTAAAAGAAAGAGTTGGCATATATTTGTGGCCCTTACATTGGTGGTTAAGGAGTACTCACACTATGCGTTTCCAAACAAATCACGATGTCCAATATGTTTAGTAACGGAATGAAAAGCATACGTCAGTAGTATACTCAGGTGTATATATTCACACGGTCAATGTTTGTAAGCAATCACTTGCATTATAGAACTTAACATTGAACGTTAAAATACCAACAGTGACAGTATGCAAGGAGACAAAAGCTACAACTAATAATTAATTCAATAATTGAGAACATAATATTTATTTAAATATCAACTTTTACTGTTGTAAATCACAACTTCACAATGAGCTAAAAGTATTTTATAAAAATTTTATTTTAAAGAAGGAGAAGAAGAGGTAAAATTGTGAACGAACGTAGATTGAAATAAAGAAATACCATTCCATATTTTAAAAGGCTCGTTTACCCGCTTGTAGTTTTATACAACACACACATCCATTATTTCCTTAATAGTTTACTTAAATCAAAATCAGTTCAAAAATTTGGTTTAAAAACATCACGAATCTTTCACTACTGTTTTAAGTTTAAAATTTTATTGATGTATGAAATTGTATTTATGTAGTTATTCCTTCCATGCCTTTCATTTTTATCATGTGGTAATATACTTGTTAAGTTAAAAAAATAACTTTTCTCCTAAATACCTTCCTAGTTGAAGTTTTAAAAAACAATAGACTCTTCAAATTGTATGTATGTTATAGGTTCGTAAATTAGTCAGGCATTTATAAAAATGATAACAAACCTAACGACAGTTTAAACTATTTTGAAATTTATTTGACTAATATGATAATAAATTATTTGATTTTAGGTAATAGCCTGTATTTGGTCCAGGTACAGGCTTATGCAAAATTGTATCCATCCTGATTATGGACAAGTATTTAACTATCCATTTATAAGTTGATAATATATTATAAACGTATAATTAGAATAAAAATTCCGTACTGATGCATGTAAAAATGTCTTTAAACAGTTAAGCATATAAGTGTATTTTATATCCTAAGTAACGTTTCTGGCGTAAATTAGAACAAATAACATTAGGTTTATCTCAAAAGTAATGTTTAATAACTTTTAGAGCTAAAATGGCGCAATAAACTCAAATGATTAATGTTTAATTAAAATGTAAAATTAACAGTTAATAATGTGGTTGCAATACTGCTACCACAGAACAGAGGCTAGAAGAATGGTTTATTTCGTTTAAATGTCAATTACCAATAATTATTATACATTTCTATTTCAATAAAATAAAACTTATTGTTATATTTATACAAATATATTTCTCTTATACTTTTCTAACATTTTATAAACGAAATAAATAGAATATTATAAACAGACAGGCTGTTTTGTTTAAAAAACCATTTACTTACATTTTTAAATGTCGTCAATTGCTTTTACTGTTTCGTAACCTTTTACTGCTTGATTCTAAAGATTAATTTTTGGTACACTTTAATAATAGATAGATAATATTTGAATTTTTTATTTACATCATTTTTTATTTTTCATACATCTGAAAAATAGAAACATTTAATACATGAATTTATAGATCTGTTTATGCTATTTTATACAGTACTTATATTAGAATTTTAACAGGTTCTAAGAGTGTACTAGTCATTGACAATATATTATCTTATATATACGGTATAATATGTACTTGATCTGAAGTATACAGTTTATACATACACAACTATATGATCAAGTCACATAACTTTGAACTGTAAGTTTTAGAATATTTGTGAAAATTGAATCTGTACACACAAGCTGTCGAGTTGCTGCAAACTGTGTAAATTGTAAAGTTCCTTCTTTATTTGTAAGAGTTCTGAGAAACTCCCCACTAATTTCTGATTTGCTTTCATCCAATAAATCATACGTCAACCGGTTGGTTAGACACCCTCCAGTAGTTACTTACAGTTCTAAGTACTCGTTTAATCTTTTCCTATACATACATCCCAAATTATAACATTTAAAATTTTACATATCCGTGTTGTCAAAATTATAATCATTTTATATTTAGTAATTTAAATATTTTATTTAATACTTTTCAATCTAAATAATGGTATTTGTTCTTAAACATAATATTGTCTGTGTATAGTATTGACATTTACAGTAAAATATTTACTGTAAATTAGATTAAAAGAGACATTCCCATTGTCTTATCAGGTGCACACCTGAGTGCAATACGATGTGTTAGATACGATCTCTAAAACACGGTGGTGCACTCAAGTTCTTCTAATCATAAAGTAGCTAGGTTACTCCGTCTATTATTGCAGTTGAGCGTATCAAGCAAAACTATCTGTCCTTTTTTTTCAGAAGGAAAATACAGGATACACCGTTTGTTTACTCATTTATTTTGATGTTTACCTTATAATTCCAAACTAGAAATATTAACATTTTTTAGCTTTTCAAAATATAAGTCTTTGTGAGGTATAGATCATATCTTTATTTTAATAAGAGAACTACGCAAAAACTGAGGTAAATTTAGCAAACTAATTTCCTTATATAATGGACAATGTTTTAATAAATGAGAAAATATTACTTTTTAAATCGTTATGTAAAATATATATGTTTAAAAAAACATTTTGTAGTGTTTTTATCATTAAAATCACACATATTCCGCATAATGTCAAGTTAGGTCCAGTTTACCTTCCTCTTATGTGCAGCATCCTAAAATATGCTGCTGTCCCAGACTCGACTACTGAAAATCAGGAATGCTAGTTTAAGTGCAGACTAGATTACTGAAAATATGGAACCATGCTCGTCTTAAGTAATCCAAAATAATAGATGAAGAGAGCGAAGAAGCTCAAACCGAACTCTTGGCACGTTTCGCCATCAAAGTGACGTATACTACTGAATGTAGTACATTCTTGGTGAAAGGCCTAATTGAATTCGATGATAGTACCTCTTCACATATATTGTGCTAACTTTCTAAGAAATCATTTTGAGCTTCTTCCTTATACGTCGCTGACTATTTTTGGGTCACTTCGGACCGAAACGTTACTCCAGATTCCAGGAGTCAAGTCTGCGACAGGGATCATATTTCAGGTAGGTACACTTAAGAGGAAGGTGAACTAAAAACTATCCTTACAACCATAGCTGCGTTACATTTACAAAAAGTCGTTTTGTAAAAATATCATAAAAATCTTAGACAATGGATTCAACACTGGATTTATTTCAATTCAATAACCGACACCATGTCGTATAATATCGCAGTATTAATATGCATTAACCTTTGTAGTTTTATATTGAAATTCCAAATATTGAAAACAAAATCAGGTTTGTAACATAAGTATAATTAAAAATATAAAAATGCATGAGTTTTAATTTATTCTATGATATACATGAATTATAGTAGATTGAATGTAGAGGCCAGTTACCATTGCAAAAAAAACATGAACTATAAGGTAATGTATTACACAATAGATAATTAAATGCCATGAAATCTCACGCTACGGATAAACAACTTTGCTATTCCAATACACGTTGTTAGGACTGAGTATATTAGTCTACAGGAAATGGCACGTTTGTCTTGTACGGCGGGAGTTGTAAAGTTTTTAGAGTGTTTGTTACAGTTCTGGCAAACTCCACGCTCCTCGCGGAATTGCTTCCAGCTCATAAATCATATAAGTACCGACTGGTTAGACCGCCTCTGCTGCTCTCATAAAAATCAAAGTTCTCGGATCCACCCTCAGCAACCTTACATTCGGATTTTAACTTAGGCAATACCACGTTTTCAATTTTTCGCATAAATAATTACTATATTCAAATATAACTCGTGTATATATATATTATTAGAGAATATTTATAGATATTGACCTAAATTGTAAAACTAGGTTGCAATGATTGTTTTCTATCAATCTACACATGTATGTCTGAAATATCGTAAATAAAATTTAAACGCTGGTCTCTGACGTGTAAATCTCCCATGTTTACCTTACGATAGATTGTACTCTGTTTGATGTGTTTCCGATCCAACGCAGCTTTAAAATTATTCCTTTCCAGCACGTCGCAGTGCTCTCACCTGTGAACATTTACATTAGTATTCCAGTCCTTATACATTTAAATGTTCATTGGCGTCCTTTACTGCTGTAAATCCTGCAACTAAGAGGTCATTACCTGGAAAAATCAGGTTTACCAGCAGTAAAACTCATTTTATCTCTACGCCCACTTACAGTCTGTTAGAGTAGAGTCTAATGGTCCTATTCACACTATTAATTGGCTAATAAGAGCCGATTACGAATTAGGTTCATGCTAATCATTCCAAATCTGACACTCACCATCATGATAAATCCTATTAATTAGACTTGTTTTCGTACTGTGCAATTGATCCAAGAATTTTAATTCTCAGTTAAAAACCCATTTTATTCTGAAAGGTACTATATTTGTAGGGTCACAAAGATTTTTTTAGGATTACCTTCAATTTGAGGTTATTTTTAGTTTGTTGAATATGGCTGCGAGAAAGTCACAGAACGAATACATTTGTTGATAAAATGATAAAATTAAATTTTAAAATGTGACATATTTATACATGTAGCCTAATAAAGTGAGCATTAGACTTGAAATGTTTCATGAAACCTCAGCAATGACTGTTTACGAAACTTCAGTAGTTTTAAAATGAGTAAAGAGTTAAATACAATGTTCTACAACTTATTCAAATTCATACAAATCTCTTTAAAAAGGAAGTCAAAAGAGACCGAGAGAAGATTACTGGAATTTAGGTCGATAACATAATTAATGCCATGAGGGGAAGGTTTAAATTAACACGATCCAACGACAGTTACTTCATCAGACGTGAACTTATTTCCACTACACTAACATTTAATCCTTAAAGGCACCTAACTGTTTCAGTTTCGTTTCAATTAAATCTGCTTAGTAGTCAGTCTCGACTACTACATAAGAGTATTATGAAAGGTTTAACTAATTATTACTGTTAAAGTATAGTTACTGTATACGTAGTAAGTTATGTATTGCAGTATTTTAAACTCAGATGTTCAAAGGGTTTATTTCGTTTGAATTGAGTTTGTTTCACAACGGCTAACTATGTTTAGGGTGTTTATTATAACTTCATAGTATTAGGTAATCGTTTATTACATCAACAACTATACTTGGCTGAGAAGAGGATAAAAAGGTTTTAGGAATGGTTTATGGGAATCACAAATATTGATTGCCCGTTAATAATCCATTCTCCAATACATCCTGCGAAATGAATAAACAATAAATATCTGTTAAGAGTAAAACCTACTAAGAATCTATACCAATTACATGGTATAACTTTAGATAAAAATAAAAAAAATTAATAAATAAAATTTTATTTTAGAATTGTAAATGGATAGGGAATAAAAAATAGTAAATTTATATTGTAATCCAGCGGCAGGCACGACGCGCTTGGAATCTGGTCTAGACCTGACTTGATGGCAGTGATTGCCAAAACAATAGTCTACAGTGGACTCAATCTTTTGTTAGGCGGCGAACCTGCGTTGAGAGAGATTCAAACAGGCCTGCAGGAACAGGAGCGTAGTTCGGTGCAGGCCGAGAAAACACGCTCTGCTTCCATTCCGAGTTGAGAAGCGATAGAGTAAAGTCTTTAGTGCGAGTTTAAAAGTAGTGTCGGGCGTAGGAATCCCGTTGGTATAGATTATTTTAATACCGAACTCCAAGACCTTCACGACCAAAGAGCTAAGTACTTTTGACTGAATTATTAAATTTTTCTAAATTTGAAATTTGAAAATTTAAGAAGTGAATTAATTTGAAATTGGAATTGAAATTTGAAATTAAACGATCAAATTCTGTTGAGTGTGGACTAATATATATCTAAATTGTAAAGGAGTTATTTATTTAAAGTCAAACGTAAAAATTTAATTGAAATTATAGGGATTCTAGTTAAAATTAAGAGCTGCAGGTGCTGCAACCATATCCTGTAGGAACTTGTGAAAAATTCCTGTTGAGAACTGTTTAGATTTGTTTGAGAATTTTATTTTAAAGAAGTTTATAATTTTTATTTTATTAGTTTTGAGAAGAAGCCTATTTATTTTATTTCATACAAATTTATTCAAGATTATTATTTTATTTTATATTTTATACACACGTATTTGGAGGACAGTGAGTCCATGTTAAATCGAAAGTGCCTTGCCTAAGGAAGTAGTAATTTTTAAACTATTGTGCAAAACATTTCATTGGTGGAATTACAAGGTTAATAATTGAAATTTTGGATTGAATTTAATAAACCTGAATATTTCTAAAAAGGTGCAGTTTTTAATTTCCACCAGTATCTACTTAAATCTTATGAGTTCGAGAATATTTTAAGGTCATCAATAATAAAAACAAAAAATTTTGTATATTAACATTTAGTATACAAATAAGTGCGCCACTCTGCTTTATTCTGGTGAACCTTAATAAAATTGAACTTAGTGGTTGTTCATTAATAAGTGGCTTGGATACTGGAAATTTTATAAAGTGTTTAATATTAAACTTTTAAAATGGCACTTTAAGGTGGACTTGTTAACCAAGGAGGAATTGGACTATGAAATTAGGTTAAGTGGTGTGGAAGTGTTCTCCTAGTCTTAAAGTGATAGATTTAAGGAAAAAGTTACGGCAGTTAATAAGTCCTTGATGTAAAATAGTAATTATTTTGAACCTGAGTGGAAAGGTCGCTTTCAAGGAGGAAATGGGATAAAATTAAGTTAGAAACCCAAGTATTAGGAAAGTTAGACTGGAGGAATCCATTGAACAGGGACTAACATTGGACATAGTTAGGTGTGAAACAAAAATAAATCATTGGCAGCGCCGACTAACTAACTTAAGTAAATTGTTTTTAAAATCGAAGAAAAGGATATAGCTAAACATGTTGAAAACCGGAAATAGTATATTAAGTGAATTGTTGTTAAAAATAAAAAAACCTAAAAAATTGACAAGGAAACATCTGATAACTTGGTGCGTAAGTTATCTGATTCCAATCTGGAAATAGAAGGTGAGCTGGAAGAGGCTAGTAAACCGGAAGTGAAAGATAAGTCTGGTCTAAATATGAGAGATGAGGTGTTTGTTTCGGGACGGCCACATTTCAGTTATAATAAACTACCGAACCCCATTGAGCGTTATTTGAAAGAGTTAAAAATCTGCGATGGATTAAATGTTCAAGAATTATTAGAATTCTTTAAAATAATCTTGAAACTTAAAAAGGAAACTAGAATATACGGAAGAGGATATTATGGAGATTGCGATTTCACATAGTCAGGGAGCTCTTTTGTCGAAACTGTTAGAAATAAAACAGGACAATGTCACGGTCAAATTAATGCTTGAAATATTATTGAATTATTTCGTGCCATATCATCAGCGTGAACTTTTGGAAATTTGAAAAGGTGCACCGTCCCCAAAGATATAATGAAAGCTTATCCAACTACATTATAGACATTAAGGAATCAGTAGAAGTACTTTGTTGTAATATAAATGAAAGGGATGTTGTGGAATTAATTAAGGTGGGAATTAATCCTGAAACCAGAAATAAACTAGTGTTTATGGGAAATCCGAGCACATATTCCGAACTGGATGAGATGTGTATAAGGGCGAATAAATGTAGGTTTATGCTGACAACGTGAGGAAAACAGGGAATAATTTGAATGTGAATAGGAAGTATAATGTACCGGTTAACAGCATCAGGGCGAGGCAAGAAACAATAACTTGTTATAAATGTAATAGACCTGGTCATTATGCTTATCAGTAGCCGGGAGGTAAACAGGAAACCTGTTGTAAAACCAGCGGAGACCTATTGTAAACCACACTCCAGCTATAAACCCCGAAAATGTAGGTCGTAATGTACAGGAGTCAAAAAACTAGTTAGTAGGGAAAGTTCGAACAATGAGTTAAGGAAGGGCGAACTTTCCCGGTTACCTAAAATTGTGTCCAACAAAAATTCACATTGAATTATCTGCTAAATTAAATCATACTTGGCAAAAGAAAAATTCGGAAAATATCAGTTCATTGCCCAGCTTAGAAATAGATTTTGGCAAGAATATATCATTTAAATGTATTATTAGATACTGGTAGTAGTATAAAATATAATAAGTTGATAGACTGTATAAACTATTATTAGAGAATAAGATTGTAAAGTGTTACCAGTTATCTAACCTGACATGTATGAGTGCTGAAAATAAAAAAATGTCCGTAATCGGCAGTGTAAATATAAAAATAAAAATAGATATGTTCAACTGGAAAGTGGAATTTGTTATAGTGAAGGACTTAGCTCAAAAAGGCAATTTTAGGAGCGAACTTTATAAAACATTCTGGTTTGTTAATAGACTTGAAAAATAATTGTTGTCGATTTGACTTTAATATAGAAAAGTGTATAAAAATTTGTGCAAAATATTACAGTAGCGTGTATGATAACCAATCACACTTATAAAATAGGATGCGAAGAGGCCAGTAATGAAATAATAAAAATTATAAAGGAATTTCCAACGGTATTTACCGACAAAATTGGTAAAACTCTAGATTATGAGTATAAATTAAAAGTTAAAGATCATGAACCCGTAAAACTTAGACCATATCCATTGAATCCACCTAAACAATTAAAAATAAAAAAAATTATTGACGAATTATTGGAACAGGACATTATTCAACCAAGTGTGAGTCAGTACTCGAGTCCAGCCTTTTTAGTAGGTAAGGAAGATGGAAAATCGGGAAAGATTAGTAGTTAATTACAAGAGAGTTAAACAAGAAGTTTGGAAGGAGTGAGTTATCCTATAGGCAGACATGCACGAACTATATTACCATTTGAAGGGAAACAATTATTACTCAGTAATAGACTTAACCAAAAGTTTTTATCAAATAAGTTTGTTTAGCGAAGGAAAGCCAGGAGTTAACTACGTTCTCGGTACCTTTCGGAAGTTACAGCTTTAAACGAATTCCTTTTGGATTATTAATTGGAAGTGGGGTATTGTCGTCATATATGAATAAAATCTTAGGAGAATTGAGATTTACTTGCACTCTCGCCTTTTTGGACGATATTTATTGTGTATTCGAAGACATTGGAGGAAACATTATATGCATTTGAAACAAGTGTTAGAGTGTTTAAAGAAAAATAATCTTACTGTGAATCCGGAGAAAGTAAAATTTTGTTATAATGAAATTAAAATTTCTGGGACATTTGGTTTCCAAAGACACTATAAGAATGGACCCTGACCGTACACGGACGTTATTAGAATCTCCGAGGCCCCGGGACAAGAAAGGTTATTGCGAGATTCATAGGGATGACTAGTTATTTCTCTAAATTTATTCCAAATTATGCGGAAATAGCTCATCCACTCAATGAAATGAGGAAGAAAGTCGTCCAAATTTGTGTGGGGACCAAAAATGTCAGGAATCGTTCGATAAACTGAAAACGAGCGGTTACCCGTTCCCCCCGTGTTAGCCATCCCTGACTTCAACAAGGAGTGCACAGTCCAATGCGACGCGAGTGATAAGGCCCTCGGTTCCTGTTTATTACAGGAAGCGGACAATGGACATTTAAAACCGGTGGCCTATTATTCGAGAAAATTTAACGAAAGTGAGGTGAAAACTTACTACCTATCAAAAGGAAGCTTTGGCAGTTGTCCTGTTCAATAAATAAATTCCGTAATTTCCTAGAATGAGACCATTCAACTTAGTGACCTACAACTCAGCATTGGCTTGGGTATTGTCCCACTTTCGTAAGTTAGGAAAATTAGGGCGCTGGGTGGAGGTTATATTGTCTCTACCATTTAAAATTACGCATGTTAAAGGTAATCATGTAACCCAGTAGCGGACTATTTATCTAGATTATTTCAAGATAGTGAAGTTGACCACAATGTGTTACATGAACTAGAAAAATTAGTGAATAAGGACAAGATGAACGATAACTCTATAAAAATGAACAATGAAACTGTAAATAATAAGGACTTAGTAATTAAGAGAGGAAACAGTGTCTATAAATAGTATAAGTACGATGCCTTTTAGCTTTATGGACTTAAAACGCATCAGAAGCAGGATGTAAATATAACTAAAATTATGGAGGGTGTATTGAACTATAACCAATAGTGATGTTTACAGTGTGGAAAAAAGGGGTGTTATTTTATGTGAACAATAAAAACAATTCTAAAAGGATCTATTTACCTGAGCACTTATTCAAGGTCGTATACGAGTATTATCACAACTCATTGTCTGGCTGTCACTTCGGCATTTTAAAAAACACAACAGAAAATAAATGAAAGGTTTTATCACCCTAAACTAAATGATTATGTGAAAAATAATGTAAAATGTTGTGAAGTGTGTTTGAAAGCAAAAAGTAGCAACTGGAGGGACCAAGGACCTTTGAACAGCAATCTGAGCAGTCGTCCAATGCAGAAGTTATATATGGATATTTATGGGCCATTACCTGCGTCTTCCAATCGAATGCAAATACATCCTGATAGCTGTAGATGACTTCACCAAATATAATTGGATAATGCCACTCAGGAAATGCACCTCAGGTAATGTAATTAATGCATTAGAAAATAATATTTTCAAAAATTTTTCTTTGCCTGAAGAATTCGTGACGGATAATGGAACATATTTTGTCAGCGAGGAGTTCAAAAATTATTTGTTTAATTTGGGCATAAAACAAAGGACCATTATACCTTATACTCCTCAAGGAAATAAAAGTGAAAGGCAAATTCGAAATTTAAATCAAATTCTGACAGCTTATTATCATGACTGTAAAAAGAATTGGGACAAGGATTTGTACCATGTGCAAATGGCCCTAAATACTTGTCACAATGAAAGCATAAAGTCGTCTGCATTTGAATTGATGTTCAGTTTCAAAGCAAATGATGGTTTTGTCACTAAAATGGCAAAATTAAAGATATTTGTGATGAAAAATGGAGCAAAGATAAGAATGCAAAGATGGTTGAAGCTATTCAAAATTTTAAAAAGACAAAATGAGCTGAATTCGAGAAGAAACCGATACAACCGAAATCACAGGCAATTAAAAATGTATGATGTAGTCTATTGTAGAATTACAAATCAGCGATATAAGCTAGATCTGAAATATGAAGGACCATTCAGAATAATTTCAATTATTAGCTCCAACTCATATGTGGTTCAAAAATTTAAAAGAATTGAATGAATTCCGTAGAATACACTTGCAGGATGTGAAACCCACTGGGGAAAGAAGAATGCATATTTAAAATATAACAAAAAACAATATAATTACCGAGGGGTAAATAATTTGAATTACAAAATAAAAAAAAAGGAACTGATTAAAAATTATGACGAATTAAATTAGTTGTAGAATGAAGAAAAACTAATTGGATGTACGCTGTATGTATGTATGTTTGATTTGAGAAATTTCAGTGACAAGGAAGATTAAATTAAAATATAGTGAAACAATTGAGGAAATTCTACAGCCCTGTTAAATTGTAAATATTAATTGGAATTGTAATCTTGTAAAAATGTATTTTAAACTTGAAGAAACCTCAAGAGGAATAAAAAGTTTATGATTTAGATAAAAGGGCACAGGTGAAGTACACAGTTGCGATAACTACATGGTTTGGGAGAGGAGGAGTGTATTAAACCAATTCAGTATTTATTTTTCTGAATAATGCACAAATCCGAAACTCATGGTCCGTAATTAATCTTATTAACATGTGTTATTATTGTTTGTATGTAAATTAATAATTAACACGAATGTTGGAATATTAATTTAAACTTGTTAGTTTGATAAAATTTATGCCAAGGAAGAGGGGAACAGAAGAAAAAAGACTGTTATTTCTATGATAAAGAATGGTATAGGTAAAAATAATAAAATAAGAACTGACACCCCCGTCTGGGGATATGTTTTAATTCTATATGAAGCTGCATCAACCAGTGAATGGGCGAGCCAACACACACAGCCGTGCAGGGCAAAGGTTCCAGGGACGACCCAACTGATAACAGAACCGGACCTGCTATAAACATCCCACAACAACAATCACCGTCTTCCTCGTTCGACCCATTGTGAAGGATTATCTGGATGGACTATCTTTATGGTAGGACTTAGAATTGTAAAAAGGTAGGTGGCAATTGGACTCTTAATACTTGCCGTAGTTTAGGTCAAGGTTTCTATTGGGGAACTTAATTGTTTAAGTTTTCAAAAACAATCTAATAATGTATGGACTCTTTTAAAAAGAATTTATAATAATTAATGCTTGGTTAAAATAACTTGACAACTTGTATGCTGCCACTTCTTACAACTATTATCAAAAATAAATTAAAACAAATAGTATAAATAAAAAAAAGGGTTTTTGTAGATTTTATGATGCATGTTAAGGCTAGGTGGAAATACAATTTTCTAAAGGATGTGAGATAAATTTTTAGACTTAAGTATTAAACTTGGCAGATACCAAGCGCTTTAAGGGGGGGCTTTAAGCGCTTATTTGTATAGTAAATGTTAATATACAGAATCCAAGATATCTGAGCATATATAGTAAGGCAAGAACAAAACAATACATTGTATTACATTCAGTCAATTATTGAGAAATATTAACAAGCAAATCAAATCAAATCATCGTTTATTTTCACACACAAAAAGAAATGAAATACAAAATAAACCTTTTACATTGAAATGATATACAAATTGTTCAGCCATTTGTATATGTATCTAATTCCATATAAAAACATTAACAAAAAGTATATTCTAGTTAATACAATTCAAAAACTAAAATTAAATAATTAAACGTTAAATAATATAAAAAAAAGAACTTATGTTACATAAATAAAAAATTTTATGATAATGAATAAAAGAGGATGAAATATACATTATATATATCATGTACATTGTATATACACATACATATTACACACATATCACACCATACATACACGCAATGACCTAGTAAAAAATACAGCTATTAAAATTTGCTACATAATGTCTGGATAAATTTCAAAAAATGGGAGAAAACGAGCCTTACATGGGCCTTAATGGCACCTGTGCGTTAGTAACTCGAGTTGAAATTGTTACTCGATTCGAATTTTAATTATTAACTCGAGCAGGAGTGGTAGATAAATTTAATAAATTTTGATAATTGAAAATAATGGACATCTTAAAACACGAGAGAAATAAACGACGGATATGACCTCGAATTCCGATTAATCAAGGCAATATAGTGGAGAAAGTAGACAAAAAAACAAATAAAAATATTGAGTGAAAAAAAAATTACAAAAAATTCCCAAAAACGAGGTTATACTTCTCCAAAATAATCAACCTGTATAGTTTATAGGAAGTGTTAACATAACAAGTTTCTATTATTTATGTTCCTATGGTGAGGATTTATTAGTTATCGGTTTTAAGATTAGTTAATGCAGTCCGTAATGGCTTAAAGTTTTATAAAAAACGTTCTATGAGTAAAGGAACGTTTCAGGAGCCACCCTCGGGTTTTACCCTATTGCTTAAGCCCTTAGCTAACATTACACACAGGGCACACAACACACACACACAACACACACACCACAACCACACAACACATATATATATAGTATACTATATAATATATACTATATATATATAGTCCGCTTAACTATCGCAAGAAGGAATTTGACCTAACTCTTATTCATGAACATAGTATTATAAACGAGGCCTAGATCAAGTTCAATGATGTTACATAGATATGGATTAATGTGAGCGTTTATCAAATGATACCAATTTAGATTGAGAAAAAATCATCAAAGATGAAACCATTGTATAATTTAAACTTTACTTCATAAAAAAATATTTTTGTCATTTCAAAATGGAAAGATGATGTACTCCATGTACTTCTGTATGTGCTGTTGCGGTAGCAAAACCGTACTTACTTAATGGAATACTTTCCTAATAATCAAATTATAGCTATAGACCCTAAAACTCTTAAACAAGATTGACTTTAATTAGTCTGTATATTTCTGAAGCGTCGTGAGATTCATTAGTTTTTACTCTTAGTAATGAAGCCTATTAACGCAAAAATTTAGTCTGCCACACTCTATTATACTTACTTCTCAGCTAACCTTCACATTTATGGAGGCATAAGAATATATGATATTTTAAAAACTACAAATATATGGGTTTTTAAAGTGATGATTTTACACAAGTTGTTGGTCTGTTTCCTCAAATGGAACCGTTTAAATGTAATAAATCTATTAAGTCAGTATTTTATAGTGATTGTAGGTTGTAGAATAAATACCCAAAAACTCTGCAAGTATAAACTGTCCTAATTGCATAGAAGTGGAATTTGTAAACATCATACAAGGGTGGATTGATTGGCGTTTTCATATTGCCCGTCCTTAAATCTATATGTTCAGGTCATTTTTTATGTAGAAGAAATCATGGTTGTTCTAAAGATTTTTTTCTTTTAAATTGCCTTAGAATCTTATTCAGTGATTATTCAACGAGGATATCGGAATGTTTTTTAAGTATACAGGGTGTCCAAATAAAACGATTTTGAACGATTATTCTTCGGGATATATAGTTTATAATATAAAAAATAACAATAATGGGGAAGAACATTACACGGAACACAAGTCAGGAAATTATGATGCCAGAAAACAAATACTGCTCTTTTTGAAACTATGAAAATATATTTAACAAAAAATTGTAAGATTCCACCATCACTTGGACTATTAATAAAATTGATTTACTCGTATGAATTTAGAGGGCATCATCTTGTTATGCAACCTAAAATACTGAAATCAATTGTATTTAATAAAAAAAACATGGTTTTCATAATACACTCGTTCTTGTTATAGACCCGGAGAATACTTAAAATGCTGGGATAAAACTTCTACTACTCTTATCATAGTCTCTACGATCATACATCCTCTTTAATTTAATCATCTATTATATTGACTTTCAATCAAAGTATTCCAGGAGTCAATTACTTACGTGTCTAAACTGTTATCTTGTATTTAATTGAATTGAGCTTATAAATTATATCGCTTTAAATATGTACCGAAATGACACATAAAAAAATGGCGGGGGTGGTGAACTTCTGAGGTCGTAGTAATAAAATACTCGAAATATGAGCCAAAAGTTTTACTTATATGTTCAATTTAATTAATGAAATCTTACAAGCACCACATTTTAGTTTGGTAAATTAAAATGTATGCCTTAGCCACGTTGCATTGCCTAAATTAGAGTACAAAGAACTAATAAATGTATATCTGATATGGTGGGCCTAAAATATCCAATGGTTCTATGCGAATTATGCGTATACGATAGTTTTGACTTCATAAAATTTTAAGATTTTACTTACCTTCGCAATTTGTAGACTCACAAACCCCCGGGCGTCGGCGGCGTCTTGGCACAAGTCATTGAAGCTGTAGATCTAAGAAGGTAATTTTCTAGTCAGAGTAATTACTAGAAGAGGGAGTAGTGAGATTATGAAAAGTAGGTTTAGCCATCTATTCAAATCAATACGTTGAGCTCGCCTAAAACAACATTCGCGACGGTATTTAGCCATTTAATGAGACAAAAAAACTTTCATCACGACACCGTGCTCGATCAGAAGGACAACCCCGACAAACTTGTATACAATTCAATTCAAGCAAAATAAAAGATCTTCAAGGGGTAAGTTTACTTTACTCTTGTGGCGGGGGGGGGGGGGGGGGGGGGACCAACTTTACTTTGACGTTACATTACCAGGGGTGTTTGGGTCAATGTGGGGGGGGGGGGGGGGGCTTTTTTAGTGATGAAATGGTTTGGGTTTGGCATCAAAAGGGCTAATTTAATAATAACGAAAATATAAAATTTTTACTTGACGGACATAGCGCGCTGAGGTGAATGAAATCGGTCACGTAGTTGGGCTGGCTAGCGAAGGGTTACAATAAAATATTCATTACGTCGTGCCAATTAGGTAAGTTAGTTCCCGTCGATAATTTAGTTTCCAGAACATTGGATAAAAAATAATATTAAGTTTTACTGGCTAAATTAAGGTTTAAGGTGAAATGTTACATTATATAAAATGGAACTAACTAAACGGTAACGAACATAATGTTCTAATATATTTCGTAACAGCGAAAATGTAATAACACCACTATTAAATAATATTAAAGAAGAAGAATTCTCAATATTTGGGTTATTATTAAATATTAATCGAGTAGATTTAAAAACTGAAATATATATAAACCCAGTAGTTCTTTCAAGGTATCGGTAAAACAGTTGATAACATTATATCCGGCGAGTACTTTTTCTTGAGGTGTAATAAATGGAAAATTAAGTTTAAGAAGATAAAAAGTTTTTTAGTGTCCGGGGGCTACGTGAGAGTTAAGTATCATAAATCTAGAGTTACTAAGCCAGTTTTTCAGTTCCAAGATTGCAATCAGGATGAATGTTGAACTTTAATGTTCTTAAAATGGAATTTTTAACTTTCTATATATTAGGTTCATCTTTTACCTATTTAGTATTAGCCAATAATAGGCCTTATTCAATATCACTAAATTACTTCAATATTACACTTTTTTTATAGTAAAGAATGTTCATAATCCATAAATAAAATTAAACACACTGTCAGTTATAACATTAGGGGTGAGGTTATTACACTATTTAATTTATGTCTTTTTTGATATGATTAATTATTTATACATTAAAATTTAACATATAATAATACAAGTTTTATTGAATTTATTAATACTATTTATTATTATAATAAAACTAAGAAACAATCGATAATACTTGCAACATTCAATTTTTTTATGCCGGTAAATGGCGCTTAAATTACTTTAATTAACCGTATTGTTTAGATGGCCAATTATTGCATAGTTATATTATAAGGAGTGTTATTTGAAGAAATTTAAGCGTTATATAAATAATGAATATCTTACTTTCCCGATTAGTGTGGGGTTGCTGACATCAATCTGTTAAGTTTATGCCCTTAAAAATGTTTATCAATTTCCAAAACCTTGGTCAAAGATTCAATAACATGCTTATTACGTAATAATATTTAAAGTTTTTTTTTTTATTTATTTTGCCTGTTTATCCTTTTATAGTATAACTAATACTAAATAAAACATAATATTAATAAACTTTTAACACTTTTATTTTTCTTTATATGGACATTCGGAATCATTGATTCCATCTTCAAGGACAAAAGAAGGTTAAGTTAAATTATAAAATAATTAAAAATTAAAATCAATTTGTCTTGTCATGTGTTTTTGACTACCTTGGTGGCTAATTTGTTGTATTTAATTTTATGTTGAGATCATTGTATATTGTTTTAAAGTCTTTTCGAATAATAAAAGTTTTTGTTAGACAATCTTTGTCAATGTAACTAAATAATTATGATTAATTTTTGGCCACTTTTTGGTAAATTTCAAAATGTTCTAAAGTAGATAATAAGCGACTTTTTTTGCTTGTGTGTTTTATTTTCAAGTATTGTTTTCGATGTTAGTGTAGGTATGGCCGGATGTTTATTTGAATGCCAGTCTGCATATTTTGAATTTGATGATGTTTTTCAATGCCTTTATGTGTTCATTAAATCTAATTATTGAGAATGATCGACCGGTTTGTCCTAATATTTGTGGGATTGGACAAATCGTTGCAATTTAATTTGTATACTCGATATTGTTCTAATTTTCAATTTTGATTTTTGGGTTTGTTGAATTGCTTTTTGTTTTTTTTTATTAAAAAGTCCAATGTTGTTCGATGTTTTGAATGCCAATTGATATCCTTGTTTATTAAAATGATTTGTTAATTTTGTGACAATGTTAATTATTCGATAGACTTTTAAACAATATACATTGATCTAACAATAAAATTAAATACAACAAATTTAGCCACCAAAGGTAGTAAAAAAACAATGACAAAATTTTTTTTTTAAAATTTTTATTTTT
>NW_025783004.1:0-33968 GCF_021130785.1 Homalodisca vitripennis | reverse complement strand
CCCAAGATTCTGCAGCTGCTCTGGGAGGCGCAGAAATGAACTGTTGCTCCATCTGGGCTGCCGGGGCAGAGGCCAAAATTTTTGCGAGGCACACGCAGACCTGCCGGATGGCCATGGCGGCTGCCGGCGCACGGCTGCGCAAGCAGCCACCGGATCCCAGGCCAAGGAGGCCCGCGTCCTCCAGGGCCGCCGCGGAGAGGCGGTCCGCGCCCCTGCGTTTCCCAGAGTGCGAAAATGTTGCCTTTCAGCTCCGTTCCCAGCCCCAGCAATGAAGGCCTACAGGAAGAGCGGGAACACAATTGCCAATCAAAAGACATCCGCACAACGCCGACGTAGTAGGGTAGAGAAGCTGATCCTTGAGAATGCACGCGCGCCTGCTTCAGGAAATTTACGATTCGTTTCTGCGAGAACAAGAAGCCACGAGACCTTTTCACGCCACGACACCGTGGGATGGAGGCTAGTCTCGTGCTGCGAGACGCTGAAGGAGAGAGTTATGGACATAGACGTCGACGAGGGAGTATCTCAGCACCGTGGCGCAGACACGCAGTGTGGAGAGGTACTTTGAGGAGAAGTTTGCGGAGGCGTTGACGATGGCCGAGAGGGCCTGGCGCAGGAAGAGAGAGGTCTTTCAGCACGTTCCACAGGCATGCTGCCTCGATTTGAAGAAAACGCACTTTATGGGGGAGTAGCAGTCCGCGGTGACTGGCCTGAAACCGCCGGCACATCCAAGGAGGGGCCTGCAGGCCCCGCCTCCGCTGCGAAGATTGGCTGCCATGACAGAGAGTATTTAATATGGTAGGCTCCTGCGGTGAATGCGGACGGGGATGCCCTGCCGCCGGCCTGCACGCGCGGCAGTGCTGTCTCTAGCCAGGAATGCATTCTGAATACCCTGTACTTTTCCTTGTTCGAAAAGTCCTCCAAAAAACAGCTCTGGGATGCCAGCGCGTCATCTGCGCGAGCAACAGGAAGGGCGTCGAATCATAGACTCGCGGTGGGCGCCAATTTCCACTTCCGCATATGCTCACATATGGGTGCCGAGGTGTCGTACGAATATGTCTGTCACGGGCCGGTGCGAGGCCTCCTGGCTGCACTTTTTCTATAAATCACAGTTAGGAAACTAGTCCAGGACAATCTCCTACAGTATTTTGGGCCGTGCCCTTTTCATCAATAGCCCATGGTGTTGACCATCCTCAGCGGGCTCGTCTGCGCAGCCTCGTCCGGAAGCGACCCTGAGTGCTGCTGAAGAACGCCGTCGTCGGCCTTCTCCTCATCTGCCATGCGTGTATCTGCAGCTGCTGGTCCCAGGAATGCGAGGCATCTTCGTCCTTCTGGTACTGCTCTGGCGTCGTTAGATGCTGGCTGATGAGCAGGCCGATGAAGGCTTTCGGGGAGGGCCGTCCCTGGAAGGGAGGAGGCGCATCCTCTGGGACATTGATCCAATGTAGGTAGGACAGGATGTCGGCCACTATGTTCAGGGCAGGCTCCGTGTGTGCGCTCGAAGCCGAGCTGGAGGAACACCTCTGCGGTTGCATAAGCGCAGCATTTTCTTGTGGGATGCTAGACTTCATCGGGGGCGGAGGGCAGAATTTTGCAGGGAAGTTGCGCGGCGAGTTTTGCGGCTGCTCGGCGCCCGCAGCCCGCCTCGAGACGGACGGCGAGGGCCGTCTCGTGGAGGAGGGGCGCGGACAGCCCGCGGCTCTGCAGCGAGCTATTAAATATTTCCTAATTAATTTTTATTAATAATACTTTCAAAGTTGGGGCCAAGCTCCAAGGTTGGGCGAATAGCCGGTATTCCACAGACTCTTTCCGAATGTCCGGTATTGCAGCAAGGTCGGACGGCTTGCCCGAATCGAGCTCAGGCCTCCTTGAAGTACCCATAAGTCGTGGAAGCGGTGGGCGCAGCTGTTGATCATCGTGCATCCGCTTGCGATGAAATTTGCTGGTCGGGCCTCTATCGCGTTGGCCATGGGACTTCTTCCCGAGGCCCTCGTAGAGGACCTCTTGTATATACACGGTGTGGAGATCCTGGACGTCCCCCGAACAGCACCCCGATGACGTGGCCGCACCCGTTCTTGGTGGCTATGTGCGTGCGCTGCGGCATGTATGGATTGTTCCCCGCGCAGTCTATCACCAGCAGCTTGTTCTCTGCCCCTCATCTTCTGGCAGCTCCTCCTCCTTCAGGAACGTCTTCGGCAATTATTTACAATGTTGCTGAACGCCACGCCAGTACTTCTCCTTCAGGTTCTGGTATCTCGGCTCGAGCATTTCCGAGAAGTTCCGCCTCGAGCTGGAAATTCGAGTCTACACATAGTCGCGTTGATTCTCGGTAGAATATCGAAGGTGAAGTACAGCTTTACATTCCCGAGCCCCCCCTCGTCGCTCGAACTGGTTACGAGTTCGCTGTGCTTCTTCATATTCTTGGCGAAACTTCCCCATTTCCTTTGGCGCTGTCCTCATCCACATACAACCTTATTGGGTATGGTGAAGACCCCCTTGTCTCCGAAGCAGGGATATGGCGTTTCTGGCACCGACAGCAGGGCTGCAGCCCACCCACATCGCCCGCAGCACTCCGCCGTTTTCCATCCTCCTATTATTGGATCCAAAGGGCATCCCAATGGCGGCCTGCATTGGATTTAAATTATTTATCGTTTAGTATTATTGGAAACCGACCCGCCTGGGTTGTTTTACATCCAAAAACTCGCTGCGAAGGAGGGATCGCAAAAAACAGGATGTAAACAGCGGGTGAAACGCAGGGGCGGGCGGCGCCGGAGATGCCTCGGCGATGCCGCGGCATTCAGATCAGTGAAAAATTTGGCGACCGTGAAAGAATGGGAGCGAAGGCGCGGCTGAAGAAGACCAAGAAGCTTGCACTGAGGGAATCTGCAGAAGAGGGCTGGCGAGGACGCGGAGAGCACGGAGTCCATCCAGTCCGCAGAGAGTGGGAGCGCATTCATCATCAGCATCACTATCAGGCCGCCCGTACCAAGTGCTGCTCGACACGAACTTCATCAAACGACTGCATAAGAAAGAAGGTAGAAGCTGTGGGGACACGGTTTCGGAGTGCCTGGGACGGACGACGTCGGCTCTTTGTGACGGAGTGTGTGTTTCGCGGAGCTGGAGAAGCTCGGCAGGGTGCACAGGGTGTACCAGGGTCGCCCTCAACATGCTGAAGAAGATGGGCGTTTCGCCACGCTGAGGTGCCTGCACAAGGGCACGTTTGCGGATAAACTGCCATTATGCAGAGGGTTTAGGAGTTTAAGTGCTACGTCGTCGCCACGCAGAGCGACACGAGCCTGAGGCAGAGGATCAAAGAAGGAGCCGGGGGTGCCGGTGTGTGTACTTCCGGGGCCGCCGTTGCTTGTGACAGAGCATTTTGTGGGAGATCTGAGCTGAGGGCCGCCTGATCTCCCGCCCGGGCCGTAAATAAATAGACATGGACGCTGCATAAGGTCTGGAAATAAGGCATTCCGCACGGAAGCCGCTTTCGGGCGACGATGAGATTTTATTCCACTGGGCCGCTCTCCTCACAGGCCTGGACAGAGGAAGACAGAGAATCCTCGGGCCCGGTGGCGACCAGTATCCTGTCTATTCGTCAACAAGCACGGAATTGACCTGCCCGTCGAGGAAGAAGCATGCCCTCTCTGAAAGCTGTGGCGGGGCATCCAATGGCTGAGGATGCTGTGCTGGGAGGCCAGTAATTCACTCTGTCTCCGCTTACGGACGATGTTCATTCACGACCCTCATCAGCTGACGGCATGCGTCTCCGCAATGTCGCCGCCGCGGGACCGCCAGGCACACCACCACCCGGCTGGACGTCGCTTGCATAAAACCACGTTCCCTCGCCAACGGAGAATGCTCAACGGACGGTGTTTCTCAGGTTATAATCTAGCTGCTCCTTCTTCGTTGGTCTCCAAAATCGTACCTCACAATGACGTTCCAGGCGACTCTATCCAGTACAGCGCGTCCCTTCGTCACGCCTCGTGGGGGCACCCTGCAGAGGTCGTCCGTTTGGGAATACTCGTCGTGTCCTCGCCGCCCAATGGCCTAGGATTCATCTTGTTTTCCATCCGTGCCTGGCGAACGGACTGCCGTCCCAGACGGACTCCAAGGATAACGAATATTCCCCCGGAAGGAAGCGCGGACGATGGCATTCCTCCCGAGTTTCTCGACGTCGAAGATGTGCGCCGCCCTCCGAACACACGAGCATGTCACCCCCCCGCTGACCGCGCCGCACCCCTCCCCCGCATTTTTCCTTCCGCTCTCCAGATCGACGATGTGCCCGTTGTACAGGCGCGCAATGCACGCGTCCCCGGTGGAGACACAGCTTGCGTGACCAACAATCCGTGCATGGGATGGCATGTAGTACCTCGCACTCCTCCCCCATGTCGAGGTATGTACTATGGACAATGGACGTCCTCTGCGACTCAGGGCATTCTCGTCAATCACCTCCTGTATGCTGTCCCCTGACCCCTCACGCTTCCGTAGTAAAAATGGCATATTCGGCTGCTGGCAGAGAAGAGCCGCGTTTAAATACGGCAGTTTAGCCCGGCGGTGTCCATGGACGGCTCCACCTGGAGCTGCTCAGAGACAGGTCTCGGGGGCGTCTTCTGTTCCTCAGCTGTTATAACCGCCGCGTTGCGGCCATTGTGGCGAGTAAAAAATTTTGTTTATAATGCGCGGAATGCTTCGTTTTTGCTGCGATGCATGCGGGGCGTCGCCGGACGAGGGCCCACGCCCGGCATTACTGCGTGTCCGCAGCCAGACACTTCGCCGCTCCCCGCGCGGGCCCCCCCCTGCACGCTGGATGGTCGCAGAAGTCCTGCCGGGCGAGCCCGATGCCCCTTCCTCATCTTCTCCTCGTAAGCTGGAGACGCACCGCACATCTTGGCCAGTAAAACCCGCCCTCCGGGTCCAGATGGTCGGCCGCCGTCTTTATCGACAGGTCCCCGAATATAAAGTAGTGCAAGATAAACAAATGTCGCCGTCTGCCACGGTGTTCTGTAGACATGCCCAATATAAAATACCAATAAAAAACCAGCATACCTCTCTCTGCATGCGCAACAGCAGCCGTCCGCGCATTGCAGTCCGCGCCTCAATAACCTCCTTGTAACAGGAAGAGTGCAGGCAGACAATGCGCATGTGCCCTCCGAGATGGATGAAATCCCTGTGCTCGAAATAGGCGATTTCCTGGGCATACAGATGGAACGTTCCGGTCTTCTGGCGGATGGCGTAGAGAGGAAGCGGATGTGGTTCGAAGCCGAGCATGCGTTGCCAGGATGTATACTTCGAAAACTATAATGAATCGGCGGTCTCATACGGCGAGGCCTGATCCCGCCAGCTTCCCCCTGGTTAGAGCCAGAGGCCATGGCCGATATGGCCAGGCGCGGGTTTTCGGCCTTGAGGAGGCGGAGCACATCGAGATGGACATCCAGGGCTCCCGGGGAGCAGGGTGCATGCGCTCTTTTGTACACTGCCAATGGGGGAGAGCCCCATCTCGACCAGATGGACGCAAGAAGAAGAAAGAGACGGGCGTCTGCGGAAAGTCGGACGCCACCCACACCTTGCTTAGATCCCAACCGCCTTAGGGCCGTTCGCACTGGAGAGTGCCGCCGAGCGGAGAGGGCGCGAGCTCCGCGGTGGTCCAGGTCGGAGGAGCCTCCATGGAGCCGCCGCACGCGCCGAATCCTCGGGGCTTATGCGGGCAACCGCAATGTACTCCATTTCTGTGCCCCTGCCAGCCTCCATTGCCGAGTGGTCAGTCCTCGAGGTAGGAAGTATATCTTTGCCCTGGCGCCTCCTTAAACGCCTTTGACTTCCCGCTCGGCGAGTATCCGAAGGCTCCTTTCCTCAGTGGCCTGGAAATCTAGGGCTGCGCTTAAAGAGTACTTGAAAAAGCTCCTTTGCCTTGGGCCAGCAGCAGGCACCTTCCTCTTCTTCCCTCGCGCAGCCCCGGGATGTCCCCGTTCATGAATATGTTGAGGGAACTCCCTGATCAGATAGGCATGCTCAATCTTCAAGGTAGACCGACAAGAGCATCTTGAATGTGAAACGGCCTGCTGGCAACGGAGAGAGAGGATGGTGGATATCCAGCAGCGCGATGTCAAGCTCAGCGGCATGGGGGCCTAATGCTCGCGTGAGCCTCTTCATTTATGAAATTGTACACCGTGGCGCTTGTCAAAGCTGCACAGCACTGCCAGCCTCGTCCCGGCAGCCCTGTAGGAATCGTAAGGAGCGTTCTCGGCCCCTTCCCTCCATTGCCACATTCTCGTGGACATCAAACGTAGTCGTCGTCGAAGCCCAAACAGGCCCCCTCTTGCAGGGGCGACCGCAGATGGAATTGTTTCCCCAGGATCGCGCACCTGTCCGGGCCGAGGTCCTTCCAGGACGATACTGTGCTCAGACTCGCGGATTGCTATTCTCGCGAAAATGCCTACGCCCCATGACGGCATCCCAGGTGCATTGCAGCCCGCCAGCCTGAAGCTGAATTGTTCCACAGACCTACTGCAATGCACAAACGCGGAGGCTGGTGATTGCAATGCAGACGCATCTATCGATCCCATTTGCGGCATATTCCTTGAGGGATGCGAGATCCATCCAGTGTTGCGTCCTCCAGGTCGCTGCATGGCGTGCAAAGGCTCTCGGGAGACGCCCCGGGGGTCCTGACTGCGTGCATTAGCGATGGGGCGGCTCTGGCGCCATATGGCACGTCCTTGGGCGGAACGCTGCGTAGGCAGGATAATTGTCTGGCGGCTTGAGGCGCGGGCGATGCAAAACTCACTTGGGCGGCATGCCTGAGCATCACAGTTTCCACCACCTTGTTGCCGCGTGCCGGTCTGGTGGGCGCCAGGCTCTGGCATGCAACGTCCTTCGCTTCCGGCCCTGCGAGTCTTTGAGCTCGCAGTCTTTCTGCGTATCTCCTCCCTCTTCATTTTTTTACATTGTGGAACAACCTTCTCATAGAGCCCGGTTGTACATGGGGTGGGCTGGGCGGATAGTTTGAATTGCTGGCAGTCTCTCTCAGTGGCCTGCGGTGGTGGGGCCATCCGGCCTTAAACTGATTTAGCCGGCGCGGCGCGGGGCTGCGCCTCTCAACTTATACAGAGTGCACATGCGATAGAAGACAGATTATTTTACTTAACCGAATGAAGGGTGGCCCCGCGGTTGCTGTACGAGTAGCGGCTGCTTGCTACCGGCTATCATCGGAGCTGTAGCCACTGCTTTACTGAGGCCGGAGGTGTGGCGGGCTGCCCTTGGACCTGGCGTCGGATGAGATGCCAGGTATAGTCCAGGAAGATACCACGCCGTATGGCCTCCAGGAGCCAGCACTATTGCATTGTCAGAGGCCTCAAGGCCCGCCTGCTGCTGCCAGGCCCTTGGCATCTGCAATGACATTGGGAAATTATATCCATCAGGCTGGCCTCGGTATGGGTACCTGTAAGCCCCCTTGCTGCGCTGTTATGAGTTCTTGTTAGTCGCTCGAGGATCTTGGGCCACAGTCCGTGTACTTCATCTTTTTTAGCTCCTGCATCAAAGTTGCTCCTTGTCCCTTGGCGCTTGCCGTTCGTCTTCAGGTTCTCGACGGCGCGGACTGGCAGATTGGACGTGAAGGAGCAGTCTCTCTCCCAGGAGTCGTGCACTGCCAGTCATACAGGGAGTCTGCTATGGAGTTGAGCGCCCTTGCTGCGTCTGTGTGTCGAAGGCTGCCCGCTGCTGGGGAGCGGCGGCTTGGACGCTAGTTATGTATCAATGCGGCGCAAGAGGTTCCTAAAGCCGAGCCCTGGGAACACTGCGTGTATCAGAGGGAAGCCGAAAGCTGCTAATAAGCAGGCCCCGTTATGGAGGATGCAATAATTCCCCGCGGAGAGGCGATATTTTATTTACAAAATGAAACTGAGTTTTCACTGTTTTAATATTCAGATGCATGGCCGCGGGAATCAGATGCCAGCACGTAAAACGCAGACTAAAGGCCAGGAGCCAGGCCTTTCTGTGTAGCAGGCCGTCTGGAGACGCCGGTGCGGGGCGTGATTCCATGGCCGCTATCTTGATCCAGAGAGGCAGCAGCTGGGGGGCTTTCATTTGTGCCAGGAGGTAGAATAAAAACACGCAGAAGTAGCTCTGCAGGGCCCACCACTTTATCTTGTGTGCAGGTTTTTTTCTTGGCTTATTTGTTGCGCTCTCCCTGCCTAGGCGGGGATGCCGGCAAGGGTCAGCACCCCGCTCGAGAGCCGCATTTTGGCAGTGGCCGCGTCCGCCCATACTCTGCGCCTGGATGGGTGTCTTTTCCGCCAAACCCACCCGCCGTATTCGGGCCGGGGGCCGGAGCCAGCGGCCGTTGTTAAAATCTGCTGCTCTAGATGGCCTGGCAGGAGATCGGGGCCTGGCAGGACTGCCCTCTCCCTCTATCTGCTGGCAACCCTCGTCCCCAAACATTTTTGCGCTCAGGGAAAAACGGCCCACAATGATTTACCCCTGCCGGGACGTAAGATACCGAAGAGCACACCAGCGGGCCGATGCCGCCCACCTTAGGTTCTTTCCGGGGCTTATAGGCTTGAGTTTCAACAGACACGGGGCCTCCATTCTGTGGCGGAGGTGCCCGAGTTCGAGTTTGACCAGTGCATTCGGAAGGTCGCGCGTACTCGTCGAGGCACCACCCTCCTGCCATCTTCGAGTCGAGCAGCGAGAGCGAGTACTTCCGTCGTGGGCGAGGCGGACGGCTCGACGTTCCGGATAATATTCCGAGAGAGAGGGCGGGGCCCGCCCCGACCAGCCCCGGCAACGATGGAACTGCGCCATTCTTTGCAGAGGAGGCCGCAGGCTCGCCGGATGCAAGAGCCGCGGGCGCGAAGGCTGGAGCACCGCCCAGGTGGGTGGTTTGCATTCCCGAGTTTGTCCCTCAAGGCCTGCATCCCACCACGACCAGATATTTCTTCCGTTCTGAAGTGCAGAATATTCGAATTATACACCCGGGCAGCCACGTCGGAGATAGAGGTTGCAGGTCCCTGGGACCATGTTCATAAAACACTTATCTTTTATGTCCTTACCCGGGCGACCGCTTCGTGCTTGGTTTACGGAGGAGTCCCCTGGTAGACAGAGAACTTGTTTGTATGATGGGTGCTGGGGCCCGGCCGCACGGGACGCGGCCGGCACGCGGCCAGCCTGGCAGGCGACAAGGGGCCAGACGGTTCTCGAGAATACTCGTGCTGGGACTGCGCGATTTGTTTCTGATAAAGTCAGATGCGTCGTCTATCAAAATAGCCCGTGCGGCCAGTGTGTTGTTCAGCTACGACAGCGTCAGGCCGGTCATATCCGCGTGTGCTGGCGGCTCCCGACGTGATATCTGCCAGACCGGCACGACTATGTATTTTCGGTGGATGCCCTCGACAACACGGTCAGGCTCGGTCTAATACCGGCGTGCCGTGCTGGCACCTCTGCACCTCTCTCGAAAGCTTTCTCCTGCTCTCACAAACGGAAGGAACGGGGCGCTATTCCTGCTGCCCGAGAACTCTGGGTGTGCGTGCACAGCGAGCTGTTTCGACACGGAAGTACACGGCAGTAAGCCTGCTTTTGCACTGCGAGGGAGACGCCAATAAGCTATCTCGGGCGCGGACCACGTCCTTCTCGCGCACCTCCGATCCAGAGGGCTGGCGAATGGGCCGGACGGAACGCCCCGAGCTCCCCTGCGGTCAAAGGACCCTGTTAACGGGAATTCCTGCGTTTGTATCGAGAGCATGATGGCGCTTGGCCGGGAAGGCCGGAGGGAGAGGGACCTGGGACCAGGAAGCTGCAGGACATAATAGACAATAGGGAGAGACGGGGGCGGCCCGGGGGATGAGGATGCCCGGGTGCAGGGATGAGGATGGAAGCCCCCCTTTTTATGAGATTTAAAATGTATTCGGACGACGAATGGCCGACACAGGACTCGTCGACGGGGTTAGGTCCGTTTTACTATGGGGAGGGGGGCGGAGTACGGAGGGCTCCGGCGAGGGGGCAGCTCCGGATGGGGCGGGTGGTTGCGCGCGCGGCGGAGAGGTGGACGATGCCACGTGCCATACTAACCGGCGAGAGGAGCCCGGACAAAAACGCCCGACGTTCGCGCCTACTCCAGTCCTGCAGCGGCAGCGTCCGCGAGGGACGTATCTTCAGGGGCCCCCCGTCGCCGGCAGGGCCCCCGCCCGGGTAGTCGGCGGGAGGCGGGAAGCCCCCCTCCTGCCAGCAGCCCCCCCTCCCAGGGCCCGGGAGGCGGCCGTACAGGCATTTCCCGGGTTTTTCCCATTAGCCAAGCCACATGGTAATAGGTTCAGGAGGGAGTTCGGAGAGGCAGGAGGGAGGGGCGAGGAAGTATGCCAGGTTTCTTCTGCGGCGGTGTATGATTTTGTGGGAGCGCAGGGCCTGGGGGGAGGGCGCCTGCGGAGAGGGCGCCCAGGAAGGCCAGGGCCGGAAAGGCGGCGCCGCGCCGAGGAAAGAGGGAGGAAGACAGGCGGGTTCTAGTTTAGATGCGGCTGGCCGGCCCGGCCCTGGCAGAAATGGCAGCCGATGGTGCTGGGAGAGGGGGGCGGCCATGCAAAAAGCCCGGCAAATGCCAATGGCCCACTAATGATTCGAAGCAGAAGAGAGGGAAGAGACGGCCTCCGGATAGTGCCATGGCATGCGCTACAGGGGAACCTCGCAGAGATTGGCTGCCGGCACCTTCGGGAAGGTCTACAAGGTGATCTGTGCGCGGCCGGCGAGCATGTACGCACTGAGGAGTACACCTTACGCGGACATGCCGGTGCAACGCGACCACCACTACGGGAGATAAGGGCGGCTGCGTGCGGTCAGGCACGAGATACATAATTGAGCTGCTGGAGATAGTAGGTCGACCGGTATCAGGATCTGGGCGGTCTTCCCGACCTCTGCGAGGACCGACCTGGGGAGGCTCCTCCCGCGCCGCGCGTCCTGTCGACTGCGGGACTGGCAGGCACCTGTTTTTCGCGGGCTGGCGCGCGGTTCCGGTGGAGCACATGCACAGCTGCGGAATGGGTCCACAGGGACCTGAAGACCGCCAATGTGCTGCTGAAGCGGGCCGAGAGGGGCGGGCGACGAGGGGCTGCAAGAGGGCGAGGGCCATGCGGGCGATTTTCGTGGTGAAGATATGGCGACATGGGGATGGCAAAAGGACGAGCGGCGCCGAGATGTGACGCCCGGGGGTTCGTGACCCTCTGGTACATGGGCGCCCGAGCTGCTCCTCGGAAGCCAGCTGAGGTATAAGACGCCGCTGACGACATCTGGTCTATCGTGCGGCTGCATCCTCCCTTTTGAGATGGCCGCGGGGCGCGCCGCTGTTCAGGGGCGAGACGGGGGACGTCGGACAGCTCGAGCTTCATTTCGCGGGCATGCGTGGCAGGAATTCGATGCCGGCTCGATGCCGCCCTTCGACGAGTACCCCCTTTCGCGCAAGATTCCGCCTGCTGGGCGGCAGCCGCGCCATTGTCGTGGACTACCAGCACCTGAACTCGAAAACTGCTGGACCTCTCATCGGCAGGATGCTTGTGCTCGAACCGGCAAAGCGGCCCACGGATCCAGGAGTGCCTGGAGAGCACCCGTTCTCTCGCGGCAGAAGACATAGCAGGCAGGCGGTGGCTGGCGCCAAAAACATAAAGAGACGTGCTTGATTAGAATCTTCCTCCCGGCCCGCTCTTTCGCCAGCCCCGGCAGCTGGCGTGCCGCCGTCGGATTTATTCATACGAGATCCAGGCAGCCAGGACGCCGGGCGGCGCACTTATTCGTGCACCTCGATCGCCTTGTCGTAGATGTGCGACGTGGGAATGTACACGCACTTGCCCGATGACCTGAGCTTAGGTACCACTTGCCATCCGCTGCACACGCCGCTCAGTAGCGCTCCACCGGGTGATTTGTCGCCTCCTGGATAAAGGGCGCGGTGTAGAGCATTTGAGGCTCTTGTATATCTTCTGGCTGAGCGCTTGGTCACCTCCGAGTTCTTGAGGACGCCCTGCTTGAATGGCTTGAAGAGGCCGAGCATGCGGCTCTAAAATTTCGGAGGGCATAAACAGGAGGCACGGCCGGGCGGGGAACGGTGCTGCGCGCGGCGCAGGGCAATGGCGAGCTGCCCTGCGAGCGCATTTCTCGCGCAGGGCCGGCGCACTCCGTGGGTGGGCTGCGCACGGCCAGAGGCGCACATCTCCAGAAAATATTTTACTTGCCAGTAGACCCCAAATAAAACTACAGGACATGGAGTCCGTGACGTGGCCGCAATGCTCGAAGAGCATCCGCTGCGCCAAAGGACTCGCTGTTTGCGCCCGCCTTTGAGGGCCTGGAGTATCGTCGGTACAGAGAGGTCCAGCGCGCTCGGAACTGCTTTTTCTAGGTGCTTGGCCGAGCTGCAGGGCGCCATCCTCGGGCAGCAGGGCGGAGCGCCGCAGATTCCTGGACCTGTCGCCCAGAAGTTCGTCGACGCCGGGGTCTTCCCCCGTGGTGTACGAGGACCTACCTGGAGTCGATAGCAGAAATCCCGTACACCCGCATTGGCCGACAGGCGGTCACCGGCGACGAGTGGGACCTGCTTCTGGGATACCTCAGGCTGGGTGGCGGGGCGCCTACATAAAGACGCATGCCAGCGAGATTTTCCGAGTTTATCAGGGAGGGGCAAATTGTGGAGGGACTAAGTGGCGTCGAACGTGGCCCGATGGGACAAGAGGGCGGGCGAGATTGAGAATCATCGCGGTATCCCGCGCCTTCTCCTGCCAGATACACATAGTGGCGGTGAGGAGGGGACGGAAGTGCGACGTGATTAGGTACGCGGGAGGGCCGCGTCCACGCGGATCCTGCACACGCCGGACCAATTCGAGCCTCTCTACAGAAGCTACAGGCCCGGAGAAATAGCGGAGGGCCGCACCGCACATTAGCGGTCGCGCGCCTCTAAGCATATAAACCTCCTTTGCGCCCCTGGCATCGGGACGGTCCGGCAACAAAATGCACTGGCACACATTTACTTAAACTCGGCACGGGTCCCATCTACAATGGCGAAAAACATCTCCCTTAGAATTTAAATATATACCTGGTGTTTGGGGCCCGTGTGTGCGCTTGAGGAAGCAGTTCTTGATGTTCTCTGGGGGCCCTCTTCGGTTGTCCGCGACAAACTGCACGCCGTATTGATGTTGGCAACAATGTGCTCGACAGGCATTCTGGCAGTGGCCCACGGGGGAAGCTAGAGCGCGAACCAGTCCTTGACCTTGAGCCTGTAGGTGTGAGGAGGGCTCTCGTAGAGCTCGGGGAGCTTTTTCGGCCACGAGGCACATGAAGTGCGTGCGCTTTCTTCTTGAGGATTCCGCCAGAGGGTTGAAGGACTTCTGGTAGTCGGCGCAGTGGATGAAGTACTTGTTACTTGGTGATGATCTTCTCGCGCTCGGCCTCCTTGGCTCTGCCCTCGTAGTCAGAAGACAGATGAACGGGCATGCTGAGGGCTCTCCGCAATCTGGCATATAATCGTCTCCGTTCCCGATGACGCGCACGAGGGGTCTCTCCTTCATAAAACGTCGGAAACACAATTGTTCCTTGTCATCTATCGGGTCCTTGCGGTTCACGTAGCCCCTTAATGTTCAGCTGCAGCTGCACGGTCTCGTTGTTCTCCTGGACCGACGACAGTATCTCCTTTACTATTGGGGCGTGAGTCTTTCGTCCTCAGGAGGAGAAGGACACTTCTTCATCTTGCGTCGCGCTTGGTGAATGCCATGGAGGTCGCGGAATCTCCCAAAATTCTTGTAAAAATTTTGAGGTGTCCGTGCGCGCGGGCTTTTGCTTGGCAGATTCCTGCGGACGGATGCGACGAGGCTGCTGCCCGTGCCCGGCGCGGCCTGGCGCGGCGCCTCCGCATGCGACCCGCGGATGCGCCATCCGCAAGGCGCGCCCAGTCCGCCTGAAAATTTTACTTAACCTGGATGGTTTAGGGATAATTAAGCCCTCGCCAAATGGCCGGCCCGAGCAAGACAGGGCCCCGAGGAGGCGGGCGACGACGGCGCCTGGAAATCCGCTGGACATTGCCGCGATGCCGTGTCAGCATCCACCGCTGCGCGGGCGGCGGCACAAAGAAGCTATTTTTTGCAAATGCGAGCAAGGCATTAATTATTGGCCCATGCGGCTCGGCCATTACCGGCGCCGCGGGAAGGCGAGGCGTCTTTATTTTTGCAAAGTCTAGTACACAGGTGCTAGTTGTACTGTGAGTTACGGGACAGTTGCCACACGTTTAGTGCTGCTGCTTGTTGTCCTGCGGTCGAATGTCCTCGGGCACTCCTTGGGTTTTATTTGGGGAACTTGAACGGCTTGATGGTCCGTGTGAATGATGTAGAGGTCTTTTGATTGGGCTGAGGCTGGGGAACTCCTTGAAGCACTCCGGATGCGGGGACATGCATAGCGGCCGCTTTCCTGGGTTGAACTCAAAAGATGCCCTCGTCAAAGTCGTTAGAGTATGCGCACTGGGCCGCTGTGCTGGCAGATGGTGCCTGACGACACCCTCGTATGCGTCTCGCTCGACAGCCTGCGCCCCCCTCCTTCACGCGGCGGGCTGACTGACTCCCGTGCTTCTCCGCGCGGCATGGGCGACGTCCTCTGCGGGGCGCACGGAGCGGAGCCCCTCAGAATAGAAAGGCTTGCCCGCCTCGGAGACCGCTTTATCTCCTTTGAGATACTCAAAGGGATTCTTGGACGGCGAATTCGGCGGCTCAAATATACCTCCTGGGACCTCAGTGCTCGACGCTGGGCAAGCTTGCCGCGCCTCCTGGTCTGGCCAGCTGCCGCAGCTCCTTCAGGGGAGACGTCCTTCGGGGAGTCAATGCTTGCAGAGGGAACGGACCAATCGCTGTCGCTTCATGCACCCTGCGCATTCTTGGGCGGACCGGGGACGCATCGTTCTGCGCCTCAACCGGTTTCGCGCTTGCTCAGCCCTGGATAGAACCGGAAACGGGCCTGCCGCCCCGTTGCCCTGATGGAGCAGGCCTGGTACTCGCTGTAGTCGTAATGCTCTTGCTGTGCGGATTTCGCTGTATCTGTTGTTATCGCCGGTTGCCTCTGAAACATAACTTGGTAAGGGCATCATTATTTAATGTCCTAATAAGGGGCTCCTCCCCTGCGGCGCCCCCTCGAGTTTTCCAGGACGGGCCGGCAGGGACGGGCCACTAGCGTGCCTTACGCGCGCCGCCCCTCTCCCCTGCTCCTGGGCGGCCCGCCGCCGTTGACCAGCATACCTAGAATTCAGCAGGTTGCTCGCGCTGATTCAGCGCAGCGGGCGGGCACGAGGGCATAAGCGAGCACGGCGGCGCAGGGGGAGTTTCTGCACGCCTTCCACCCGCCGCATGCTCCCGCGGGCGATCAGGCACTCACTTGCGCGCGCACACAGGCGCCACAACCAACTGCCAAATATTTGTTTATATCAAATCTGATCACTACCCGCGGCAGGCACGCGGCGAGCAGCAACGGGAAAATTCGGCGCTATTCATGTCGATAGTCCGTAAATTTTTTGAGAGCCATGTTCTACAAGAAAGGCACGTGGACACGAATTACGAGACGGAGAGCAGCGTGAAGCGGCTGTCGAGGATCTGAAGAACCAAATCGCAGCGGAGGATAAAGCGGATGAGACTTGAGATCAACACGTTCTGCGCCAGGAGGTTGGTTCGGGGATGAGGCGAAGGCAATAGGGAGAGTTGAAGGTCTGCGGGGAGGTGAGGTGCGAGAGCTTCCGTGGACTCCCTCAACGCGGGGGGAATGAGCAGGGTGGTGGCGCCTGCTGATGCGGATGCGCTTCCCCGCGCGACTGGAGGTCTTTGAGCTTCCCCAGCAATGCGCTGTCGTGCAAAGTTCCCGGACGCGCCTCGTGGCGCTTTCTGAGCGTAAAGGTGCCCGCTGAGGGTGCTGGCAGTCAACGAGCTGCGGCCCCTTGGGGAGGACGGGCTCGTGGCGATTAGTTGGGGTGATGAGGATCGCTGCCAATACATGAAGAACCTGGAGGTGGCTATAACCTGTCGAAGAACAGGATTCAACACAGATAACCCCCTGGCTTTATTCAGCTTCTTAATGAGTTCGAGTCTCTGCGGGAGCTCAGAATCAGGAACAACACAATTGAAGAAAGGTCGTTGGACGCTGTTCATGAGGGCATCAGGAACAGGCACCATCGAGAGTCCTTGACCTGAGCGACAACTTTGTGTGCGGGGAAATGCCACTCTGCGCTCGGGCGGCCTTGCTTCGTTGCGGCTGGATCTGCTGGAGTGTATCTGTACGATGCGAAGAGGGGACGCAGGGCGGGCTCAATGAGTTTCTGGAGCTCGCCTGCACGAAGCTCACGCAGTCCATGCAAGGGGGCTCTTTGTGTCTGACAAGCCGGAGCTGGTGCTCGACATATCGTGCCTCGGCTTCGAGCAGGACACTGTGCCCCTGCTGGTGATGGTGGCTGCGAACTATGCAATCAAGCGGCTGGTCGTTGTTCGAGAACAGATATGAGGTCATCGACGAGGCTTAAGGGCAGGTGCATGCGGATGGCGGCGTGGTCAACGTGGATGAGGCGAAGGCTGCTGGAGCGCCACTGGGCGTCGACTGGCCGAGATTATCGAAAAGCTTTAAGGCCACTTTGAAATTTTTTAAATAGTTTAACACAACTTTTGGCTCTGTTGGGATCGACTTTGGCGCTGCAGGCGGCGGAATGCTAGGCGTCCTTCTCGTTGTACTCCTTGGGCCGACAGCTTGTGCAATAGTTTAAGGGCAATGGAATGAGGGTGGCGTGCTTAGGAAAGCAGATGGCGCCTCCTCATGTAGATGGAGGGCACTCTGTGCGCCCGACGCATCGCGCCCCAAAAACCGTTGCACACCCCTGTTTCTCCTATTAATTATATAATTTAAATTCATTGTACTGACCCTATGAGATGCTTGCTCGTGGTGTACGCGCTTTTCCTGGCCGTTCGCCGGCGGTGAACGTCTGGGTTAGGTTCCTCATCGGAAGGACAGGTCGCGCTCATCGTCCCCCCGATGAATCTCGACTCGAGGAGTTCGTTCTACTTAATGCTATGAGCGGAGATAGCGATAGTGTCGGTATGATTGAGGGCGAGGGGAATGCGCTTGGCCAGGCTCGTCGGAGTTCTGGACTGGCGGACGGACCCGGCCGACTGACTAGACTCGGACGCCTTTTCTAAATTCATCACCGCGTTCCCGCTCTGTGGGCCCCTGCGGGGGATGGCGCGGAGCGCGCTTCGCCAGGAACATAGTCAGGAGGGGGCTCCTGAGGCATACCACGCGGCCAGAAATATTCAGGACGTTTCCACCTCCGGCGCCCTGAGGGACCTGGGGTGTGCTATCGTGGTGGTGCTTTGTGGCGTTCGCCGAGGAGACGGCTGCAAGGTGACTGGTCTCTTGGGTGGGGGGAGGTGATTCTGTGCTCTGCAGATGATAAAAAACGCAGGTTTTTATGGCACCTATGCAGCCTTGCCCGGATGAGAATGAGTAGGAGGCTCTTGTCATGCGCAAAACGCTGGGGAGGCGGAAAAATGCCCGCATGCCGGCCGCCCATGGCAATCTGCATGGCTCCTGTGGCACCTGAGGGGTGTGCAGTATATCAATAGGCTCCCAATTCAAGCTAACGCCAGAGGACGCAGGCGATCTCGAATGCGGCAGTCAAGAACATGGGAGAAGCTGGCGATGGGACAAATAAGTTCGCATGCGGTGCTGGCGCTGGACAGGCTGGACCTTTTCAAACTACTCTTTTCTCAGTCTGGATTCTGCAGAGGAGTCCATCATTCCCGCCTTCCCATCGCATTTCGGGATGCTGCGGGTCGCCATCGACAACAGCCCCTTCAAAATCCAGCAATACCCATTTTCAAGGGGGTCGGCTTGGGAAGCTGCGCCTAAGCCCGCCTTCTCAGGGCGCCCCTATTTATTTCAGATCTTTTTGCCAAAGATTTACGTCCCTCGAAAGATCTGGAGATTATGCTATCCCCACAGCCTCGACGCTGCGACGGCGAGAGCTTTGGAGGTGCAGGAGGCTTAAATGACTCGGGCTATATGGGACGGTGCTGAGCTCCAGCCTTGGTCAAGGCGCTTATTCCCAATATAACTCCCGGTTGAGGTGCTGGAAATGAAACACTGCAGGCCCTCAGCCATTGATGCCGCGCATGCTCTCAAGGAATGGCAGGTGGAAAAAAAATCTTAGTGAAAACTGGTTCTTAATGGGGCCTAATCAGAAAACTCTGAGTTTCGTTAGGGGGCTATTCCTGCTGCCCTCTTCTCAGTGGAGCTGCAAGGTCAGTTCTCGCAAGACGTTGATGATTTTGGTGAAGCCGGTGAGAATAGTGGGCTTGAGAAAGCTGTATCTCGGCGGTAGAGACGACCAGAGCTCGCTCGTTTTCATCGAGAAGTTCATGCCCCGCCTCGCGTCCCTCAGGGAGCTGCGGATTCGGGCTGCTAAAAAAGCTTACTTTGCCAGGCTGCGAACCGCCTTCACGAGAGTACAACAAATTCTTCGAGATTACTGGATCTCTGTGGAGATGCTCAGGGCTCCGAGTTTGTAGAAACCGCATTGTGCCTTTCTATTTTTTCCTCTTCTCAAAGAACTGAGCATCAATGCTGAAGAGCGTCGACCCGTCTTGCCGCGGACGCCTTCAAGCACTTGCAAGAGGGCATTGAGAGGCATCTAATTTTTCACCGCCCGCCGGAAGCCTGCAGAGTTGCGCCGTTTGCTACAGCACTCATTTTTAACTCTCATTCGAGATCAAAGCGATCTGAGGATTAGTGTCAAGGAGCCTCGCTCACTGGGCTTGCGGCATGCTATCAGCAGTCGCGAGATGGCTCAAGGGTGCCTGGAGATCTCGGGCGACTTGAAAGCCCGGATTCATGTAAGTAATCTTCTCCACCGCCCTCTCGCAGACTCTCCTCAAGGTTCTCGAGATTCGCGTAAATGTAATAGAAGTACAATACTTCGGAGACGTACGAGGCATTTGCCAGGGAGATGGCAGGAAAAAAGTCCAATCGTAACACCATCCATTAGCAGCCAATAAATGCTGGTACACTGCTTTAGTTATTGGCAAATCCTGATTATGCCATATGTGCGAGCGATACAAGGGGGCTCGAGGAGCTGGACCTTCAAGGCACGATCTAGGTCTCCTCGGGGTTATTTCCGTAGGGCTTTCTCAGGGTTCCCTAACGATTCCCTGCGGATTCTGAGCATATTGGCCATTACGGTGGAAGCGAGGGATCCAGCGCAGGGGATGAGGAGGCCATGCTCAGAAGCGCGAAGGATCGGGGCTTCAAGAATTTGGATGTTGACATCTAGGACAGATAAAATGCCAACGCCCTTCGATTTTGTCACCTGGGAAGAGACTCTGGTACGCCCGCTCGAGTACCGGTATCTCCTGTCTGGACGGCCGGCCCCATCTTAGAATTGCTGCTAGAGACGTGCGGATTGCCCAAAGGCCTAGAAGATGTGCACAAGTCCCAGCTCACTCATTTCTGCGGTTTTTCCCGCCTGAGGCGTCTTACTCTCCACGTGCGAAGTCGTGTCATGCGCACTATTATTAAAAAAAATTCATTCCCACAATGGAGTCTCTCCTCATAGCTGTGCACTGCTTTGTGCTGAGCTGTTGCAGCAACTGCCCAAAGACCACCGTTTGAATTCCACCGCATCAGGGAAAGTCTCTGTTTGCACCCTGGAGCATCTGATTTCGGACAAGGCTGCTGCCATTCGTAGAAACGTAATAATCATAAGCAAAGCGAGCTGGGCCTCCGAAGATAGGGGGCCAAAAGTGCAGCAGAAAGCCCCGATCCGAATAAGGCTCAATATGGTTTGAAAACCATGAGTGCGTTATGAATGGCTTGAGGGTTCTGGACCTGGGGGGAGAGCCGGGCGACGACATAGACTTCTAAATGCCTTTGCCAAGGTCATTGAAAGCGTTCCAATCTTGTATGATGATGCACGGGTTCACGGCCAGGCATTACTAAAATTTCAAGTAAAACCTCCCTAACTCCACGAGTGGCTCATCAACTATATGAATACTAACTCCTACATCGTTTGCCAACGAGCATAGTGAGGGGGGGATGCTGGGAGCGCACTCCGCGGAAATATTCAGGACATTTCAGTTGCTCGCGCCCCGAGGACTGGGAGGAGCTTGTTGTGGCAGGTTTTTTTATTTTTTTTATATTTATAACTTGTTGCATTCGAAGAGGAGAAAGGCTGCAAGGTCAGGGGTTTCTCCGACTCGCGGCGAGGCGACCCTGCAATCTGCAAGTGACTCCAAAAGCAGCAAACCTATGGGCACTCCCATGCCGCTTCTCGGCGGCAAGAGGAGGATAGAAAAAGACTCACTGTCAGGTGTGAGACACTGGGGATATTAAGAAGGGCAATGGGACGCGGGAAGCCTCGGATGGTGCGCAGAGCTCTGACGGTAAACGGAAGCCTCCGGGCGAGACGCAGGGCGGAATGGGAACGGGTGCCCGAATCGAATGGACAATGCTCGCGTGGTTCCTGTGGCATCGGAAAGCGCCCCGTCCTGTCTATTAAGATATGAATTCAAGCTAACCAAAAGAGGACATACGAGAATTCTTGGTAGGGCAGTCAGGGACATGGAGGAGCTGAGACTGGAGAGAGAAGAATCGAAACTGGGCTGAGGGCTAGAGGAGCTAGGACCCTCTTCCTAAAACATTATAGCTTAAGCTTTGGAGTCTGCTTAGAGACCCTCACCACCCATCTTCCCATCTCTCAGGGTGCTGGCGGGACAGGTGGTTTACGACCAGCGTCCCTCGGGCCTTGGCAGCGTCTTCGTGAGAGGAATGCAGTACTCCTCGAGGAGCTGCATCTAGTCTCAACCTATCATAGCCCCTCGCTCATTAAGCTCCCTCGTCCCCCGTCTTCCCATCTCTCCAAAAGCTGGAGATTGTCGCCTTACGGCCTAGGGAGGCACTGAAACTGCGCTTGCCTTTTGGAGAGTTGTGGGGGCTCAATGAGGCTAGTGCTGCCACGGGTCCAGACAGAGCTCGGGAGTTTGTTGAGGCGCTTGCCCACAATATACCGTTCAATCGAAGGAGCTGGAAATCGACGCTGAGGATCTCAGCCCTGCGGTCGAAAGTGGCTATCCAGAGGAAGGCAGGAGGGCTTAGGTGGCGTTCCACGACGGGGGCAATCAGAGTTCAGGAGTATTGTCAGGGCACTCGCCCCCTTGACCCTCCCTCGAGGAGCTGAAGCGTCAGTGCTGTTGGAGGCCTCATGTTTCGAGGCGGGGCCCAATGCCTTCGAAGGATGCAGAGGCCTTGAGAAGCTGCGCATTTATCTGAATGCGCAAGAGCCCGGGGTTTGTTGTAACAGCAGTATCCCTTCTTGCATCTCTCAAAGAGCTTTTATTAATCAATGTTTTGATGGCCGAGCTCGGCGAGAATGCTGCCATAATGCCTTAGGGAGGTGCAAGGGGCTTGTGAAGCTGGTCATACATGGGTCGCTCATCAGAAGTGCTGCCTCCTTATGTTGAGGTTGCTGTTTTTTCCTCATTCTCGCCCTCCCTCAAAGTGGGCTAAAACGATCGGGATCCAGGAGCTCGGCCGGCGGGGATGGGAGATATCCTTAGAGGAAGCTCGGCGGGCTCAAATGGCGTGCATATTTCGGGCAGTCTAAAACCTGGATTCGTGGAGGCATCTTCTCAGGGCCCCCCTAAATGGAACAGTCTCAGCGGAACTAGATATTGCAAAAACCGAAAACGGAATGCATTGTTCTTCAGTGATGGAGATAAGCTGGCCATGAATGCGGCCAAAAACTCCATCCCGCAATCGCTATCAATGAATAGGTATTAAATTACTCTTTTACACGTCGGAGTAGTGTTATGCGGCACATACTGGTAATGATCCTTGTGCTTAATGTTACTGCCTATTGTGCTGCGGTGGGCAACGCTGGGTCGTTGGGCAGCTACGCCCGTTCTTTCATGGATGGAAGGCCGGGCATGCCATGAATATATTTGCTCGCTGATGTGCTGGGAATGCTGGCGCTTAACCCCCCCCGGACCGCCCCCTACATGCACTGCGAGCTTGGCAGATGGCTAAATACCATCAAAATGCGCTGCAACTCCTAAAAATGCAGATAGGGGACTAGTCTTAGCCTGGCTGGCCTTCGGCTGCCAGGGCGTCTCACTTACTGCAAGCAGTTTCGCACCTCCTCAAATTCAAAAATATAGATTAAATTTTTTTTATTAATCCCATGAGAAACTTTGCTTGCGCTGTGCATTGGCTGTTGCTGGGATGAGTGCATCAGTGTTGAATTCCGCCTCGGGAACGGATCTTACGGTGCCCACCTGGAGCTATGATTACGACGGGTTCGCTGCTATATGCGGCGCTAAAGGCCCAGTGAAATATGGGGCTGGAGAGGATCCGGAGAGCAAGGATGTGCTTATTTGATTTTTTTTCAGCTCGTGGGATTCTGGGACGTGAGGATGCAGCCGACGACCATAGGCCCTGACACATTCGCTAGATTCATCAGGGCATCTAACTCCATTGAAGCCGCGCGGACCCACTGCCAGGCACTCTTGCCACGAGCACTAGTGAGGAGGGGGATGCCTGGGAGCTCACTCCGCGGAAATATTCAGGACATTTCCGTTCTCGCGCCCCGGGGATCTGGGAGGAGCTGTTGTGGCAGATATTCGTTGCATTCGCAGAGGAGACAGGGTGCAAGGTGGAGGGTCTCTGGCTCGGGGAGAAGTGTCGCTGTGCTCTGCAGTTGACTTGTATCCTAGCTGCTTATGGCGAACCTCCTGCAACAATTGCTGGACTGACGGGAGGGCCCACGGTAATGAAGCCCTAACGTCATGGTGCGGTTGTTGCAGGGCAAGATTAACGACATGCCAATACGCATCGGGGAATGCTCGCATGGTTTCTGTGGCAACGGATGAGGCGCCCGTTTCTGGTCTGTATGCTTATGAGTTCGGTCTAGCAGAAAGTGACATATAAACGTAGCTTGACAAGGCGCCAAGGAGCTTGGATTTTTCCTAGCCATGCTCGATTTAGGCCTGGAATTCCTTGCCAAACCCCGGCATTTCCTGTCCCTTTTCGTAAATCTCCGCGAGCTGGGAAATTGTCACACAGTGGCCTCGGTTGCCGATGCTGCGGCTGTTTTCGTGCGGAATTTAAGGGGCTAAGGAGGCTATTACTTTATGGTGGGGTGAGCCAGAGTTTCAGAGTTTGTCAAGACCCTTATCTCCTGCCTGTCCCTCTGTCGAGGAGCTTGAGGTCGATGTTAAGAGCCATCAGCCCTGAAAGTGGGAAGGCTCCTCAATGAATGCAAAGGACTCAAAAAAAGCTGGTGCTTTACAGGAGCGGCCAGAATTTCTGAGTTTGTCAAGGCGCATTCTTCCCGCACTCATCCCTCAAAGAATTGGTAATTAAATGCCCTCTGTCCTCCAGCGATGAGGCTGCGGGTGCTTTCCGAGGGGTGCAGAGGCCTTGAGCAAGCTGCGCCTTCCATCGCGAGGACACAATGCCCCAGAGGCCGTCCATTTCGTTGAAAAAGATCCTGCCCAGCCTCCCTTCTCTTAGAAGAGCTTTGCGTTTCTGGGTTGATGAAAAGTTCAAGCGACGAGGCTGGTGAGCGCTTTTCAAAGAATGCAGAAAGCTCTGTAAGAGCTGATTAATCTGCGGCTTTATGCAAACAGGGGCTCGGGGTTTGTTTGAGGCAACTCGTTATACCAGCCACCCCTTCAAATAACGAGATGGAAAATGAGCGTCGAGGGTCTCCGTCCGAGGCAGCGGTATATGCCTTTCGGGGAATGTGGGGGTCTTGTAAAGCTGCTTCTCCATGGGTGATTGCCCAGAGCTATGAATTTGTTTGGAAAAAGATTCATTCTCCAGACTTCTCACTCCTCAGGGAGCTAGAAGTTTAAAGTTTTGGAGAAGCTTCAGCCCAGAGATGGGAGCCGTTTCTCAGCGGTCGGAAGGGGCTCAGGAAAGCTGAGGGCACGCAGCGCAGAGTTTTCGGGATTGCTTGCAGCCAGGTTTCTTTGAGCGTCTGCCTAAGCCCTTCCTCTCGTGAGTTCTCTTCGAGAGCCTTTACGTATGGAAATCGTACTGACAGCCCATAGATCTCCAGTTAGCGAGGACACGTAAAGCCAGTGGGAGAGTGACAAAGGCAAGGTTTTATCGTAACATACGCTTAATTAAGGGCCAATAAACATTCCCGGTTTATATTGTATTATGGATTGGGTGTCCTTTTGCATCTTCCTCTGGACTGGAATGGTATGGCACGCTTATTTTGTCGCTAGAGAGGCTGAGTTCCCGGGGGGGGCCGAGTTTTCACAGTAAAGGATGCATGCTGAGAAAGTATTATAATTTATTAAGACAAATCACCTCTTGCTGTCTGCTTTATAATTAAATAGCCAGCCAGGCCTCGCAGTGTAGAGGGCAAAGGGCCATAGGAGAGGCGAGGATGTGGCTTTCTCCAGTGCTGATATCATCTAATACAAACAAACCAATTAAATGCTGCCAAACCCTCAGAAATTATGCTGCCCATGGCCTAGCCCATACCACAATTAATTATTGTAATTTGTCAACAATTGGAGAATGTTATTTTTAATAAGCTAGATAATTAAAAAAGTTTTGTTTGTCCCCCTATGAGATCTTCTGCTCATGCTATGCACATTTGCAACTGGAGTCTGTCGCTGGAGAGGATCAAGGTTTTAGGTTCATCCTCGGGTAAGGGGAGGCTTCCGTCAATCACTCCATTTGTCCTTTAATTCTAGAGGAGGCTACGTCACTCCCCTTAATGATTATGGTTGTAACAACATCGCTCTTGCGGGGAGGAGAGATTTGAAGAGAGCTTACTGATAATGTGATGGACATAAGAAACTCGAATATGATCGTAGAGGGGAGGATGAGCTTGGGAGGCTCGTGGAGATTCTGGAACTGGAAGACGCCAGCTGGCGACATAGACGCAGGCGCATTTGCTCGCTTTATTGATGCATCCAACTATGTGGAGGGCTGCTTGGGAAGGCGGGCAGGAGCGACTTGTTCCAGGATAATTCTAGCAAGGAAGTGAGGGGGGATGCTGGGTGTGGGGCTCTGGGAGGCACTCGGATAGAAAATATTCCGGACATTTCCACTGCGTTTCGCCCTGAAGACTGGGAGGTTGCTGTCGAGGCAGATATTCGTTTTGCATTCGCAGAGGAGACTGGATGCAGGATAGAGGGTCTCAGTACCTGGGAGAAGGTGACTATGTGCTCTGCAGAGGAACCAGACGCAGAGAGCTATGGCACTCATTTTTTCTGGGCTGAGCGACACACAGCCGGCAATAAAGATGCTCTCTATCAGATGCGAGACGCTGGGGATGGAGAGGGCGCACATGAAAGATGAGCGAAGAGCAGAAGAGGACGGCGATATTTCGCAAGGCTCTAGAAAGCATGGGTGTTTCAAAAGGCCAATCATCGAGGCTCCCAGACAGCGGCCACAAGGGCCCAGGTGGTATGGAGGTCTCGAATGAGCCGAATACGGATGGAGAAATTGCTCGCATGGTTATCTGTCGCACCTGAGAGTGCCAGTTCTGTCTGTTTTTTTTTTTTTATTTTTTTATTTTTATAGACGATGAATATCAAGCTTGACTCAGGAGGATATAAAGAGTCTTTGACAAGGCGGTCAAGGACATAGATGATTTTAATTTCAGCGAAAAAAGATCGTGAGCGGGCCATCACTAACAGGGTTTGACTTTTTTGATGAAGGGTTGCTATCTAAGCTCCTAGAGTCTGTGAGAGCCCTCCTTTCTGCTTTTTCCGCTGCTTTAGAGATCTAAGGAATCATAAAGTCGACAAGCAGCACTCTTGAGCCTTGGTAGCGACTTCTCAGGATGGGACCAGGCTTGAGAGGATTACGCCTCGACATCATACGGGACCTCAGAAGATCAGAAGTTCGTCGAGGCACTCATTCCCAGGCTGTCATCGGTCGAGGATCTTGGAGAATCGACTTGGAAGCCTCAGTGTTGGAAACTGCAAAAGCTTTGGGGAGATGCAAAAGGCCTAAAGGGCTGGCTCTTAGTGGGACGCGTCCAAAGTTCAGAATTCGTTAATTGGCATTTGTGCCGCCGCCTTTTCTGGGGAAATGAGCGTACGCCGTGAAGTCCTCAGTGATGTGACGTGAGCATTTTTAGATGAGTGGAAATTGGCTGGAGAACGCTGGATATCAGGATGGAGGAGAAGCAGAGCTCGAAGTTCGTCGAGGGACTGATTCCTGACTCTATCCTCTCTGAAGGAGCTGAGGTTCAGCGTTCGAAACCACTCAGGCATCGGAGAGCAGCTAAGGCCTTCAAAAATGCGGGATGCTCGAGAAGCTGCATCTTGATTGCGGGGGTTCTGGCAGCAGTGCCGGGTTTGTCGAAGCAGTGTCCCCAGACTTACATCTCTCAGAGAGTTGGAATCATCGTGATGGGCTTGATGATAGGGCTCTAATCGCCATCAAGGGATGCAGTAGGCTTGAGAGGGTTGCGTCTTTTAGGCTCCTGGCGCTCCTCCCTCCTTCGTCGAGTACTTATTCCCAGCTTTTCCCTCGTTAGGGCACTGGAAATGAATGTTGTGTCATCTGCCCTCGGCCGGAACAAGCCTGCAAGGAGTGCTAAGAGCTTACGGAAAACTGATTCCTTGGCGGGTATAAGCAGGATTCAGAGTTTATCAAGGCATTCGCCCCAGCATGGAGTCTCTGTCAGGGCTGGATTGAATGTCGACGGCGCTCAGTCCGAGGGCCGGCGAGGCATTCAAGGACGTGCCTAAAGAGCTTTGAAAAAGCTGAAACCTTATTTGGATATGGCCGGATTCAGAGTTTATCAAGGGCGTTTTGGCTCCAGCGTGTCTCAATCAAGGAAGCTGTATGTGAATGTCGCGGACGCTCCAGTCCCGAGGCCGGCGAGGCATTCAAGGAGTGCAAAGTACTCGAAAAAGTTGCAGCTGTGGGGAACTTCGCAGAATTCAGAGTTTTTTTGGCATCATGCTCGCCTCGCTCCCTCTTCTCTCAGGTGAGCTGAAGATCAGTGCTAATGTTCGGCGGACGAGAGAGTAGCTAGAATGCTTTCGAGAGGCTTAAGGGGCTTTACAAGTCTCTATCTCCATGGGGCATGCTCAGGACTCCTCTTTTATTGAAAGACTCATGGCCTCGTCTTTTCTTTCCTGAGAGAGTTAAGGATCAGGATCAGCACTAGATATCTCACCTCCGCCAGGATGTAGATGCCCCTTCAAGCAATCTAGCAAGGCTTGCAAGGCTGGAGATTACGTGTCTCTGGGCAGGAGTACTCGTTTATTGAGGCGCTTCTGCCGCATCTCCCCTCTTAGAGAGATGAAGAATCCCGGGTTCAGAAGCTCGGTCCGGAAATTGGGGTCCTTGCTGAAAAAAATGCGGGGGTGATTGAGAAGATTGATATTTCGGGCAACTTTGAACGAGGATTCTTCGGTGCATCTCCTCAGCTCCCCACTAACAGACTTCCTCAAGGTTATGTATATTTGGAGGCACGTCGGTTGCCAGGATCGCAGCGAGGAGGATGAAAGGCCCATAAGCCGAGGCAAATACAAGGCTTATTGGACATATATCATTAGTGGGCTGTAAATGGTATCAATTTGCATTCTTTATAACGAAAAAAAGTGTTTGCGGAAGGGTGATATTACATTTGGGCTGTATTGGCCTTCACGGGTCTATCCCACAGGCATTGGTTCTTTTAGAGAACGGCTATTTGCTGTTGTTAGTTTTATGGTTAAATTATTCATGATTTTGGATTACAGTGTTATGATTGCCTGGCCGCAAATTTTTTGCAGAGATCCTTGTCAAAATTGACTATGCTTCTCAGCTTCTATGATGCGGAAAATTCACAAGGGAGAAGATCATCTATTCATTTGGGATTGATTGCTTCTGCAGCTGGGCTCTCCTTATATATTTCCACAGGGCGGTTGTTCTTCATCTCCTTTTTAGATATGAATTAAAAGTTTCCACTGTCCATATGAGATCCACTGCTATGCGGTGCACGGCCGTGCTGGCATCTGCCGCGAACAAGAAATATCAGGTCACGTTCTACATCGGGAAAGGGCCCAGAAAGTCGTCGGTAACCTGCGAACTCAATCCTGCGAGTTCTCGGTCATCGACAACAGGCCTACTTCAGCGCCCCGAGGGGTGTGGTCGGAGAGGGAGAGGCTGTGCCGATAACCGTCGACATGATTCGATGGCGGGGAGGACATGATTTGCATGTTCAAGAGGATGCCTGACTGAGGACAGGCCTGATCTGACATGGTAGATGTGGGCTGCATACACCTTTGCCAATTTGTCATTGACGGTCGAAACTAATGGGGATGGGAGGAGAGGCGGCGGTTGCGCTTCGCCAGGGAACATGGCCCCAGGAAGGGTCTGCTGGAGAGTCCACGCTGCAGAGATATTCAAGGAACATTTCTATGAAAGCGGTCCCGAGGGACTGGGAGGTGGTGTCATGGCAGATATTCGTTGGATTCGCCGAGGAGGGTGAGTGACGGGGTGCAGGGGTATGGTAGTATCTGAAAAAGGGCGAAGGTGGACACTGTTCTATGCAGAGGATCCAGTAGCCAGGACTTGTTTGGCCGCCTGGCATAGAGATGATGAACGAGAGGCCAGGTGTTAAAGAAGCTCTCCATCAAAATGCGAGACGCTGGGGAGGAAAGAGAAAAACGGTTAGACTGCAAGATTCGGATGATATCGTCCCTGATAGCATAAAATACTCAAAAAGAATGAGGCTTTCAAGATAGGCTTAATCGGATGGAGATCTCGCGTGGTTTCTGTGGCATCTGAGGGTGCCCGTCTTGTTCATAGTGATCCATTCACGGCTAAAGCAGGAGGACATAAAAGGTCTTGACGATGCCATCAAGGTGATTGCTAAAGCTGAAGTGCGGGGAGTCGATACGGGATAACCGTTGGAAGGGGCTGGAGGTTTTCCAAAGCATATCAACCTAAGTCTAAAATCTGCAGAAATGCTCATTTGTGCCCTTCCATTTCTCAATGAATTTGCGAGCCAGAACTTGACAGCAGCACATTCAAGTCTGATCATTTTTCTGAGGGATGGGACAAGCTCGAGAAGGTGTGTTTCCTTTATTGGAGATTAGCTAGTAGCTCAGAGTTTGTCAAGGGTTTTATTCCCAGGCTGTGCCTCAGTTAGAGAGCTGGAGATCGATGCTAAGTGCCTCATCCTGAGGCTGTCTCAGGTCTTCGGGAGGTTGCAGTAATCTTGAGTTGCTGGTTCTTAAGGGACTCCAGTAGGCCTCGAAGTTTGTTAAGGACTGGCCCTACCCTCTTGTCTCTGAAAGAGCTGAGGATCAATGCTGAGCTTCACGATAATGAAGCAGCGAGTGTCTTTAGGCAGTCTATAAGGGACTTGAGAGGCTGTATGTTTATGGGAGTGCTCAGAGCTCCGAGTTTGTGGAAGCAGCTGTTGCACACCTCACATCTCTCAGGGAATTGAGTATTCCTGTTAGAGAGTTAGTTGCATTGGGCTGTGAGTGCTCTTAAAGGATGCAGTAAGCCTTGAAAGGCTGTGTCTTCCAAGGAGTTTGGAAACCATCCTCTTTTGTTGAGGCTCTTATTCCAGTTTGCCCCTAATTAGGGGAAGTAGAAAATGAGTGTTGAATCCCTCAAGCCATCGGCTGGAGAAGTTTTCAAAGGAATTGCAAGCATTCTTAGAAAGCTGTAACTTACTGGTGAGAGACAGAATTCGGAACTTGTGGGGTGGGTCTCGTTAATTCCAAAATATTCGTCAGTCCGAGGAGGTGAAAATGAATGAGGGATCGATTCAATTGCCTCAGCTGGGAAAAGGCTTTCAAGGAGTGCAAGGACTTGAAAAGATTGCATATTTATGGGGTTGCACAGAATTCAGAGATTTGTTAATGCATTGCTAGGATCACTTCCCTCTTCTCTTGAAGGATCTAAGAAATTCAATTGCCAAAGTGCTTAGTAGCGATGCGCAGTGGCGGTGCTTTCAAAGCCAGAGGCCGGCGGCTTGAGAAATTAGAGGCCATTGGCAGCTGGAGGCAGGTTTCTTTGAGCATATGCTCTGTCCTCCTCTCACAGATTCTCTCAAAAAACTCTTAAAGTCTGGAAATACCTTGGCAGCCAGGATGCTGAGCAATGAAGACGAACATGCTGTGCAGAGGCAAGGGGCAAAGTTTAGTACGACATAATAATCCTATAAATATCATTGAGCCATGTTATTCAGATGAGAAAAATTCCTGGAAATTTGGGGGGGTTTATCGGTGGGGTATTGCGAGAATATGTTTGTTCACCTAAATTGGGCGAGGGTAAGTGTGGGCCAAGCAGGAAAGAAGAGAATGGCTGGATGATGAGGAGCCTAGGATGCCATTCACTTTTATTAAATAAATCGCCTCATTCATGTGGGAAATAGCAATATTACACTATTGATAGCTTCTCATAGTTAGAAGTTTATTTTTAGGAAGGTGCAGTGCATTATATTTTTTTTTTTTTTTTTTTTCCCTGTCTGTGCCATGCACATAAATTTGCTGCACCGTTATCAACTTTACGAGATTTTTTGCTACAGCGGAGAGGCCCGGACATGTATGGTGAGGTTCATCCGTATCTTGGTTGGTTTATGCTACATAGCTCTCCTTTATACTCCATTAGGCGATTTTGTCTATCACCTCCCTTTTCTCATATGATTAAAAGATTTTCACTCCTGTATGAGATCTCTGCTGATACTGAGCGCGGTTGTGATGGCGTCATGCCGTGAAGAAGATCAAAGTCGAGTTTTCTTCATTGGGGAGAAGAAGTCCAAGTTGCCTAGTCACCTGCGAGCTCTAGTCCCGTCGAGTTCTCGGTCATCAACAACAGTGGCTACTTTGACCCACTGAGGGGACTGTCGAACGCGATTCTGAGTATGGAGGGGGGGGGCGGGAAGGCGGGAGGGTGAGGCCCGGCGAGTGTGGGGTGCTGTGCGATAACGCTCGACATGATCGATGACGTGGAGATGTTAGGGAATTCTTGGGATTCTGGATGGGTGGGGGGGGGGGGTGGGGGGGGGTGGGGGGGGGGGGGGGGGGGGGGGTGGGGGGGGGGGGGGGGGGGGGGGGGGGGGGGGGGGGGGGGGGGGGGGGGGGGGCGGGGGGGGGGGGAGGGGGGGGGGGGGGGGGGGGGGGGGGGGGGGGGGGGGGGGGGGGGGGGGGGGGGGGGGGGGGGGGGGGTGGGGACAAACCCGATAGCATAGCAGACGTGGACGTCAATCTGTTTGGCTAGCTCATCGATGCGGCCCAACTACATAGGGGATGGGGAGGAGGACTGGCGGCGCTTTGCCAGGAACATAGTGAGGCAAGGGGCTGCTGGGGACGCCAATTGCGGAATAATTCTGGATTTTCTTCCTATCAAAGAACCCCAAGAGCTGGGAGGCGCTGTCGTGGAAGATATTCATTGCTTTCGCGAGGAGATGGCTGCAGGGTCGGGGTGGTTCTCTGAAGGGGGGAGAGGTGACACTGTGCTCTGCAGACGATCCACGGGGCAGGGAGTATGGGGGTGCTGCGACCTGTTGGCCGATAAGAGAACGGCGATAACGAGGCTCTCGATCGAGTGGCAGGATTACTGTGCGGAGGAGGAGAGAGTGCAGAGAACAGGGTGTGCAGGACACAGATAATATGGAAATCTCAGACCCCCCCCAGCGCGCAAGATGCGGAGGAGTATGGAAGTCACGGATACACCAAATTGTGTGCCTAAATCGGATGGCGATTCTCGGGTATGGTTCCATGTGCCCCCACCGGAAGTGCCGGTCTTGCTTATAGGTGATGACATTCGAGGCTGATGCAGAAAGACATAGAGGACCTTGATAGTGCGATCAAGAAGCTGAGGCCGAAGGAACCAGGGGTTCCTCCACGGGCTGTCTTATGGACGGGGCTAGATTTTTCCAAACGCATTAACCTAAGCCTAGAATCTGCAGAGAAGCGGATTCTTGATTTTCCTCGCTCAAAGATCTAAGGGCCAGGCTTGACTCAGCCAGCACCATTCAATCCCAATGGCACTCGTCTCTGAGGGACTGGGGTAGGCTTGAGAAAGGTGTTGTCTTTTATGGAAATAATCTATAGTCAGGTCTTGTTCAAGGGGTTTACTCCAGGCTGTCCTCAGTTAAGGAACTGGAGATCGCGCGTTGAATGCCTCATCCTGAGGCTGCGAATGGCTTTGGGAGGTGCAGTAATCTTGTGAGGCTGGTTCTTGATGGATATGGCCAGGATTCGGAGTTTCGTTAAGGCACTAGTCCTATCCTCTTCTCTGAGAGAAATCAAGAAGAATGCTGATAAGACTCAGTGCTGAAGCAAGCTGGACGTTTTCAAGGATTGCAAAAGTGCTCGAGAAGCTGACATCTCTTATGGAGAAATTTCAAGTTCTGAGTTTGTGGAAGTAGCTTTGTCCAGGCCTCACATCACTCAAAGGGAATTGGAGTAATTCCTGGTTGGAGGCTTAGTGATAGGGCTATCGTGAGAGATTGCTCCTCACGGGATGCAGTAAACTCGAGATGCTGTCTTGTATGGCTATTGGCATAATTCAGAGATTGTGGAAGTAGCCTTTGCCCGCCTCACGTTCTCAAGGAATTTGAATATTCCTATTAAAGAGCTTGGTGATAGGGCCCTGATACCTCTTCAAAAGGTGCAATAAGCTCGAGAAGCTGCGCATTAAAGGGCATTGGAAAATCCTCCTCCTTTGCCTGAGATGCTTATTCCCAGTTTGCCTTGGTTAGAGAGGTAGAAATGAATGTTGAATCCCTCAGCCCGTCGGCTGGTGAGGTTTTCAAGGGATGCAAAAAGCTGATCCTTAATGGAGATATGCAGAATTCGGGGTTTTGTTGAGGCGCTGATCCCCAATATATCCTCAGTTAAAGAGCTAGAGATGAATGTTGAGCCCCTCACTCCTTTAGACGGAGAAGGCTTTCAAGGAATGCAAGGAAGCTTGAAAGGTTGCATCTTTATGGAGGAAAGACAGAGTATGGTAGTACCTGAGGGCGAGAGAACAGAGAAATGACGTGAGCAGGAGCGGAAAGAATAACTGGGGAGAAGTGGAGGAAGGCGAGTTCAGAAAGGAGTTGCAGCAGAGCGAGCGCCAGCTGCCAGGCGAGACACACCAGGTCGAGACCTCGAGTTGAGTTCAGAATTTGTTAGGGCGCTGCTCGCCTCACTTTCCTCTTCTCCTGAGGGATCTGAGAATCCAATGTTTAAAAGCGCTCACCGATGAAGCAGGGCGGTTGCTTTCTCAGGATGCAAGAAGCTCGAAAGGCTGTATCTTTATGGGGACTTCTCAGAGTTCGCGTTGTTGGAAAGAGCTATGTCCCCATCTTGCTTCTCTCAGAGAAACTAAGGATCAAATACCAAAGGACTCACTCTACAGGCGCTGAGGCCCTTGAGGGAATGTGGGCTTATAAAAAGCTAGAAATTAAATGTTCTTTTGGGGCATGGGACGAGCTTAGAGTCTTGTCGATGCGCTGATTCCTCATTACCTGTCTCAGAGAGGTGAGGACCAGGATCCAGGAGCCTCAGTCCGGAAGTTGGGGATATTTTGAAAAAGTTTAGAAGACTTGAAAAGCTGAGTATTTCTGGGGGTTTTTGGGGCAGTTTGAATCGGGGTTTCTTCCGAGCATCTTCTCCAGTCCACCTTTAATAGGTTCTCTCAAGTATTTACAAGTATGGAAATCTGCTGACAGCCAGTAGATCTCAGTGATAAGGACAAGCGGGCTGTAGCAGAGGCAAAGGGTGGAGCTTATCGATGTATTATAGGATATTTTTTTAAATACGATAAATGCGTCTAGTCTTTACACTATACTCATGACCTGGGCATTTATTTATAATTAATCATCCATTGATTTGGGATCATGCATCCCTCTGTGCCATCACACATGAAAAATAGCAATAACGTTATAAGAATGGCAGGATTTTTTGCCAGGTGTGACACAGCTGTGCATAACAGTGTTTCCTTGTCCGAATTGTTGGCTTTGCTGGCGG